>NC_056732.1:1127264700-1127277200 GCF_019279795.1 Protopterus annectens
TTTCTCGTAGTACATTTATATATTACAATGTTATCCACAAGTTTTGCACTGATATTGGTGAATGTGCCAGAATCTGCAAACTTTAAGGAATATGTCCTGATACCATAAAAGGCTTCAAACAATAATTTATACTTTAGCAAGATGTTTTGGGGAGTTAAAATCATGTCACTTCTTCAGCATCTTATTTATATTATGGTTTCAGTACTACTCACAGTTAAGTGTGCCTACATGACAGCCAAACATCTGAAGACAGTTTTAATGTAGCCCTTGGGAATATAGTGAACATTTTCTATTCTGAACTTGCATACTCAGACTTTCATCCCTCTCCCAATATTAGGTTAAAGCAAATGTAAACATCTCTGTCCAACTGTTGCCAGCTGCACATTTTAAGAAAAATGTAATCACCATTTTCAGTTTCAGCCCATTGTAGCCAAAGAAAGACTGACATAGCCCTATGTATATCACTCAACCAGCAAACATTGAAAGTGCTGAAAGTAGGTACAATGAATACTGAACAAAAGTTACATCCAACCAAAAACTCAGTCTATAGGCACCTAATTAACCTAATTAGCAAATAATAAAAATAATAATAATAATAATAATAATCACTATCATCACTGTCATTATCATCATCATCATCTGGGCAGCTAATTAACATAATCTGAAATGTGAGCACGAAATAGCACATAACTCTTTCCACTTTCAGAGCAATCAGTAAAGCAGTTTTCCATGTTAAGAACCTCAAGTCAGCCAGATTTGCTCATTCAAATGGAGCAAGTGTTAGTTTTTCTAACACAAAATTAAGATGCCAAGGAGGGGCCACTGGTTTACTTGGAGGCCTCTAATGCAAAACACCTCTTAAGAACATTTTCACATGTGACTGCCTTGAAACGGGAGGATCCATGAGCAGACATGCTAAAATGGCTGATAAATGAATTTTGATAGAGGAATAAAAAAGGCTGTAGGATAGTAACTCACTCAAACATTGTAAAACCAGAGAACAACTAGCCCTGAATGGGTGCCGGTTATGTTATTGGCACCAACTAGAAAATCTTTTCCTTTTCCTAATATATGATTATTTTGTAGCAGGCTTTCTTGCCGCCATCAGTACTTGCTGCAAAACCTCAATAAACAGGTACCTAAAAAGAATTAAGATCCTGTCATCCAGGCAGTCAACTGAAGTGAGTTAGTGTTGGGATGTATCAAACAACCCTCTTCTTTTGTGAATAGATCCAGTCTGTGAAGAAGTTTGTGGTAGTTGCCCCTAGCCATTTCCAGAAGAAGGAAGAGCCATGGTTGCCTGGGTCAGAAGAGAATAACCATAATTATCTTGGGGGAGTCTTTCTGAATCTTCAAAAGTACCCTGGATGTTAGTGGAAAGGATGGGAATGCATACAGGAACATTCCTGTCTAGAGAAAAGAAAAGGCATCTGTCTTCCAGGCCTTCTTGCATGGAATCCTGGAACAAAATTTTGCCAGTTGATTGTTCAGAGAGGAGGCAAATAAGTTTACTTGAGGAATTCTCCACAGATGGATAAAATCTTGGAAGACTCCGGATCTAGTTTCCATTCCTGAGGGTCTGCCGTGGTCCTGTTCAGTTTGTCTGCCACACAGTTTTGCTCTGATAGAAGGAAAGGATGCTTGCAGAGTGAGATTGTTCTGTGAAACTATATCTCAAGCTAACATGGCTAGTCCGCAAAAGGGATATGACCTGGTTTTCCCTTGCTTGTTGATGTACCACATCACTGCTGTATTGACTGTAACCACTTGAAGAGGTCCTGGGGACCAAAGATGGTTCAAAGAATTGAGTGCCTTGATCAGGGCAAGCATTTCCTTGATATTTTGCTTTTCAGCAGGGAGGGAAAATGGGAGACCTTGGTTTCAGGATATTTGTTGTCTCCACCAAGAGATTTCTCCTTTGACAAGCGGGATCCAAAAAGATGAAGAGTGTTGATTATGGGACCAAAGATATTTCAGATACCACTATCCTTCTCATGTGGTGTCTTGCCAGGGGTATCATGAGAATCACAGATACCATGAGACCCAAATCCTGAGGTATTCTCTCACTGTGACAGAAGTCTGAATGAAAAACTTTAGAAATAAATTTAAATAATGATCTACTTTTTCCTGTGAGAGAAAAGTTCTTTGAACCAAAGTGTCTAGTTGACATAACAGGAACACAATCCTGTGTGAGGAATTCAAGAAAGAATTTTGAATGTTCTCTTGGAATCCCAGCTTGTAATAGACAGCTCTCACCCAAAAGAGAGATAACTAACATTTTGAAAAAGAGCCTGAAAAGATAAGCAAGTTGTTTAAATATGAGAAAATGTGAATACCCTATAGCCTGCAATGAACTATAGCTGGAGCTACACAGTTTGTGCACTCTTGGTGCAGTGGATAGTCCAAAGAGTAAGGCAGAGAACTGATAAAGTGATCTAGACACACAAATCCTTAGGAAATGCCTAATGTTTGGATGAATAGGAATGTGATGATGAACATCTTTTAAGTCTAGTGTTATCGGGAATTTAAAAGAGAAATAAGAGGCAACAGGTTGTGAAGTGACATTATTTTAAATTTGGGCACTATCACAAACAGGTTAAGAAATGAAAGATCCAGAACTGGTCTCCAATTGTTTTCTTTCTTTGAGACTAGAAACATCCTTGAATAAAACCCCTTCCCACTTGGGAAGTAGGACCATTCTATCACTCCTTGGGAAAGCATGAGATGAGAAACATGTGAAAACAAAACAATCTGCTCTGCAGGATGAAGAATGACCCCCTGGAAAGGAAGAATTTCCCTCCACTTCCATCTGTAATCCTCATGAATGATTTTCAGAACCATTTGTCTGAAACAATCTGTTACCAAAGAGAAAAATGGAGATTCAGACTTTCTGGAAGATAAACAGGGCCAGGGTGGGAGGGGGTTACAAGGTTCATAGTTCATATGTCTCTTGAATAGTGATTCAGACTTGTCCTTGGTTTTGGGAGGTTTGAGACTTCTTTTTGGAATCTCCTCACCACTTCTTTTTAAACATCTGTTTACCTGAATTCTGTTGACACTGTTTATTCTGTTTTTTGTCAATATGGGAAGAAGAGAAAGAAAATCCATTGGAAAATTTGGAAAAGGAGGGCTGAAAATCTTACAGATTCCCTGAATCAGCTTGCCCCTTTCCTCACACCTTTTGATCATCTCTGCAGCAGAGGGGCCAAACACTAAATCTCTGTCCAACGGAAACTTTAAAATCTAATTTTTAACATCATCTGGAAGGTTTTAGGAATGTAACCAGGCAAACTGCCTTAAAACCATACCATTGGCCATTGCTCCAGAAGAAGTATCAACAGAGTCATACACACACTGCAAACAATGAGTAGTGATCTGTGCGATAGAAAAAACTAAGTTATTTAAAGCAGATTTTTTTCACAAGAAGAAACTGTAGATAAAATGTTCCTCATACTTTTACAATATGTCAGAATAAATAGTACTTCCTTATTATAGCGGCTCCCATGATATAGTTACATAAAGAGTAAACTGGGTGATTAATCACCAGATTTGGTCACCGTTTTCTTTTGCAGAATTTTTGATCAGTATTTTCAGTTGCTGAATACAGTAACTCATTTTAAACTGCAACTTCAGTTTGTTACTCATTACAGCCAAAACATTGTAGGTAGGGTGTGGTCACATTATCCCTTTCGTGATGTTTTCTCTTTGTGTACAGTTCTGCAGCCATGGTGTTTACTGTATTATCATCGTGTACATACTTTTATAACTGTAGTATATGTCACACTTAATTTATTTTATTTTATTTTACATTTGTTAACCGGGCTAGTCTAACTGGATATATTTCCATTTTCAGTAGAGGCCCGGGGAGAAAAGCTCCAGTGAAACAAAATAAAAATTGAAATTAAACATTTAAAAATTAAAAAACATTTAAAAATTAAAAAATAATTAAAAACAGTTAACAATTGAAAATCAATATTAATACATAATAAATGAATGGATTTCAATAGAAGATTATTCAAAAAGCAGGAAGTAATTAGAATACAATAAATTACAGCAGTATTACTAGAGTAATGTAGGTATTTACAATAGTAGAGGTGACAATATGTATAGGATAATTCAATATGCAGTGAGATACATGTAGACTATCAGTATATTAACAGGATAGAGATTTTCAGAGCATTAAGCAGGATAGATTACATCAGTATGTTGAATTCTGTAAACCAGTTACAGTCCTACCGCAAAGAATGTGAAATAGGTAGAGGTTCAAGAGGAGAAATATTTCTAGTGAAGGAGAAGATTAATCAGGGTTGCTACAGAGGCATAACCAGCGTGTTTTGAGGTGTCTTTTGAGGTTTTGTTTAAAGAGAGGCAGTGAAGAAATTAAAGTGAGGTCATTAGGCAGTAGGTTCCAGTTTTTTCCCACAGAGTTGGAAAACAGAGAAACTCCAGCCATGTTGTAAGACTTGCTTATGCTAGCAAGAAGTTTGCTGGAAGAGCGAAGAGAATTTAGATTTTTGTAGGGGATTATGAGATTGGAAAGTATAGGGGTGCTGTTAGGTTTATAAAATATCTTGTGGGCAATGGTGAGTTGGGAGAGTTTCAATTGGTTTTGAAATTCAAGCCAGCCTAGCTGCATTAGATTCAGACAATGGTGAGTTCTAAAAGGATTTCCGGAGGCAAATCTGGCAATGTTATTATAGGAATTAGCTAGTTTGATGAGATTATTTTTCTTTAGATTAGTATATATTGGTGAGGCATACAGAAGAGTTGAAATTAAATGGGAGTGTGCAATCTTAGTTCTGGCTATTGGTGTTAGGAAAGGTTTCATTCTATATAAGGAGCCTACTTTTCTATTGACAGTTTTGATGGTGTTATTTATGTGGCTGTCAAATGTAAGGTTGTTGTCAATATTAATTCCTAGCAATTTAGTGGTAGAATCGGGGAATATACTTGTGCCATTATTGGAGATGACAGAGAATTCTATGGCAGGGTATTCTTACTTAATCTCATGATTGAAGGTATTCTTACTTAATATCATTGTGATTGTGAAGATGTTTGTTGAAAGCAATTAAATAAAAATCTTTTGCAACAATCAGCTTTCCCTTTTTTAACATTTAGTGAATTAATTCTTTCAAAAGTCAAATAATCTGCAGAACAATATGCATAGCTCTCAACCAATTAGGAAAAATCTCAACATAATCAGGGACAAATCCAGAAATTATCAGGGACTTATAAAATATTAGCGCTATTAACTTGAAATGTCAATAGAATAAGATAATGTGAGCTAATATACATTTATAATGTTCATAGGTTCATAGATAGGTACTAGGCTATTGGCCCTGGGGCATAATTAAGCCTAGCCAAAAAAAATTTTTGCTTATGCTTCCCTCCCAAGTGGTCTAGTTCCTGTGCCCCTGTCTAGCAGGGCCACCGAAGTGATTCCCGGGTTGAATTTCCTACTTCGCATCCACTCATCAAGATTCCTCTTGAAGAGCGCTAATGAGGAGCTCTGCCTCACATTTATGGGGACCCTATTCCAGAGCAAGGAAAGTCTCTGGGACACAAATCTGCCCCTCTAACAAGTCCTGTTTATTGTTGATGTCAGGTTTACATCCCTTGAGCGAGTAACTCTGATGGATTGGGTTTTCCTTAGGTGGAGCATTTCTAGCAATTTGGGGTTTGACATAGCCTTGTATGTCAGGCAGAGATCACCTCTGAATAACCAGTATGCGACCCAGTACAGTCTGAGTTTTTTTAGCCTCGTGGCATAGGCCAACTGTTTGAGGCCTGTTGTCCTCTTTGTGGGGTACTTTTGAGGCCTCTCCAGTTGTTGCAGATGTCTTGTTGGGTACATCCCAAATGGGGCATTATATTCAATAATGGATCTAATGAGTGATGAGTAGAGGGGGGACAATAACATCCTTATTCCTGGATGCAAACACTTTTGTGATAAGGTGAGTTTCTAACCACTTTAGAAATATGGTTGTCGAAGGAGATGTTACTGTCCACCTGAGTCCCTATGTCTCCTATCACACTCTCCGTGGTAATTGGGCTACCACCTATGTTGTAATTCATACGTACTTGGTTTTTTCCAAAGTGGAAGATGATGCACTTTTTGGCATTTAGCTTGAGGCCATGGTTTTGGCACCACATATCTGTGTTTGTAAGACCCTTTTGAAGGATATATACATCAATAGGGATCTCAATTATGGCACCCAGTTTGCAGTCATCTGCAAACTTTGTTTGCTGTCATCCCTCCATGTTTGCTTGTACCTCCGAGAAGTAGATACCGAACAGGAAGGGTCCCAGGACTGAGCCCTGTGATACACCACTAGTCACCGGTTTGGAGTCGGATCTAGCGTTTCCTATTCTCACTGAATGGGTTCTATCCATGAGCCAGTTAGCAACCCGTCTTGTAACATAGGGGTTTATATTTAGGTTGGTGAGTTTGTCAATAATTCCTGAGTGGGGAATGGTACTGAAGGCCTTTGCAAGATCAAGATATGCTGTGTGAACCACCTTTCCCTCAGCTATTGCTTTAGTGACCATTTCAAAAAATTGTACCAGATTTAGGAGACAAGACCTTCCCTTTACGAACCCAAACTGGGTGGGGTCAAGGGTTTGTAGGTTCCCAATGTCTTTGTTTATGAGTTCCATGATGATGTGCTCCACGGCCTTGCAGACCAGACTCATCAGGCTGATGGGGCGGTAATTCCCAGGGTCAGTGGTGGCACCTCCTTTGTGGAGTGGTATAACTGTTGCCATGCATCACTCTGTGGACACATAGCCTGAGATGAGGCTGTGGTTGAAAATGGTATTAAGGTGAGGGATTAATTCGTTTCAGAGTTCATGTAGTATGCAGCCTGGGATGCTGTCTGGTCCCATGGATGCTGTTTCCTGCCTTGGAAAGTGCTATTTACACCTGAGTGTCTGTGATTTTAGGGACAGTACAATCTTCTGGTATGGAAATGGGCCCTTTGGGGGGTGAGGGTAGGGTGAAGTTTGCACTGAACCTATCTGCCAGTATATTGGCGATGTCTGCTGGTTCCATGAATTTTGAACCATTATGCTGTAGCTCAGAGCAGATCAGCGAGATGTTGTGTAGGTTTTTGACATAGCTAAAAATGCTTTATGATTGTCTTTGGTCTCTGTTGCGAATTTTCCTTCAAAGCTCACCTTAGAGGTTTTTATGAGGGTTCTTAGCTTTTTGCTAAGGTTGGCCAGGGAGCTCCTCCATTCCTGGGTTTTTAATCTTTTTTGCAATAATTTCTTCCTTCTATTATAGACCTTATTTATGGCTGGGTCCACCAGACTGGTTTCTTATTTTTGGAAGAGTGGGTCTTGGTCTTGTTTGGGATAGCACGGTCCTTGCACTCATGTACGTGCTTGTAGAGTGCTATTGTGTAGGATATAGCAGATTCAATCATATTGCCTTTCTGCTGGGGAGTAGTGAAGTTTGCCACCTCTGTCTTGAGTAGCATAAAGTTTGCCTTGGAGAAGTTTTTCACCATGGTTTCGTTTGGGGTGGGGGTGGTGAGGGAGGTATGCGGATATCTAGAGTGATGAGTTTAAGATCTGATCTGACCAATGAGGAGTTTACCACAGGTGTGGAGCATTTGTCCCTCATGTTGGTGATGACCAGGTCCAGTATATTTTAACCTCTTGTGGGGGTGTTAATAAGCTGGTCCAGTACATTGGAGTTAATGTACGCTAGGAAGTGCTGAGCAAAGGTATTAGTACTTCCATAGTTTTCCCATTTGATGTTTGGCTAGTTGAAATCACCCAGTATAAGGGTGTTTGGTTGGACTCTCATGTTTTCCAGTACCTTGAGGAAAGAAGAGTGCGTGTCATGGGGCTGGGAAGGTGATCTGTAGCAAGCTACAATCTGGAATGCAGTTTTGTCCATTGTCAGTTGCACTTGGATAATTTCTGAGGCATCATTCTTTGCAACCAGTCTGGAGGTGTGGTTATCCTTGATGAATATGGATATGCCTCCTCCCTTTGTATTTCGGTCCAGGTTTTGCGGCCAAAATGTGTGGTATGAGTTGTAGCCTGGAATCGCTGGGGTGCTCTCTTGAGCCTTGAACCAGGTCTCCGTTACTGCACAAATATCAATGTTCTCCATGTTGAGCAGTGCTTCGAGAGAGTGCATTTTGAGGTTTATACTCCTAGCGTTCAGCACCATGACCTTCAGTTTTTTGTCACTAGTACTTGTTATGGTGGTGGATTTGTTTTTTGAGCCTTGCCTAAAAAAGGCATTATTGGCGTGGCAAGAGCCTTTGCCAGTATCCTGAATCCCTGGGGGTGCCAGGTGCAAGCCATCTCTGGCAAAACATTGAGGACTGTCGAGCATGACATCCCAAGCAGACAGGTACTGGATCCCCTTTGAATGACACCAACAACTTAGCCAATTGTTGAAATTTATCATTTTTTCCTTGTACTGAAGTATCATTCTTGGTGAGGGTAAGATGCTACTCAGGGCCAGGGTCATACCTGCTTTGATTACATAATCAGAGAGCTCCTCTATGTCTCTTTTTATGTTGTCCAGAGAGGTACGTCTCAGGTCATTCACACCAACATGGATAATGACAGAGTCATAATTGTACTTGTTGTTGAGTGACTTGAGTGCGTGGGTAATGTGGCAGATTCTGGCACCCGACAAGCAACTGACAGTGACCTTCTCCTTGTGCAGCCTTATGAGGGGGACATCGGTGTGCCTGACTATGGAGTCACCTATCACAAGTGTGTTTGGTAAGGTGTTTTGCCTTAAGGGCTGTGGTTGTGCGGCACACTGGTTTTGGTGGTTATGTGATGATTGCGGAGTGTTGGTAGGTGTAGGTTGCTTGCATGTCTGATTTGGAGGTCTCTGTTGTTTCCACAGATTTTTATTTAGAGCCTCCGAATATGTCTGTATGTATCTATGTGTGGGGTTTGCAGTTGCATGTGTGGTGGATCTATGTGTAGTAGGTGGAGTGTTGCAGGTAGATACCTTCTCCTCTTGACTGTCAATTCCAGTCATGACTGGAGAGAGCTTTGCCTCAAGTCTAGTTATGTAAGTGCATCTCTTGCAGATGTTGGTGTTGTGTGGTAGAGGAGAGGGCTGTCTGTGTACATGACGCAGATGTGACATTGCCTCAGAATGCCCAAATTCATCAGGTGCACAGGAGAAAACACTGGGAGCTGACTCTTGGACATGCCTGAATGGGTTAAGGAACTCTTTTTATTTTCCTGGTAGGGGAGATTAGTTTGACTGTTCCCTACAAACAACAGTTGTGGATTAAGTACAATAGTTTTAGTGCTTCTGTATCTTATTGAGCCAAGTGTTAGTCAGAAAGCTCTGATTTCAGTGCTAAATTGGACGAGCTGGCTAGTACCAAGGGAAAAACTGAAGAGCCAACTCTGTGGAGCCGGGGATAGTTTAACCCTAGCTAACCGCCGCTGCGCTATGCACAAATCCGCGCAAATGCGTTTTTTATATTAGAAAGATTAAATAGATAGAAATTAGCCCAAAATGGCCAATAAAACTACAGTTTCTGGGCAGAAACCACTCCTCCAAGGACAGGTATGCTGTTTAGAGCTCCCCACTCTCACTGGTGAAAAAAAAACTTCCTTTTTTTCCCCAAGTAAGGTATGGCCAAACACAGAAGCTTAAACACAGTCCAGGTATCACAGGTATCTGAAACTGGACTTTTCTAGCTTACTAAGATGGGAAAATAGCAAGATTGTTTTTTTCAAGAAAATAGTAGAAACAAATGCAAAAACACTTTTATAGTGCAGTAATGGCTTTCGCACTTGAGTGGGAAGCCAGTAACATTTAAAAAATACAATTTACAACACAAACGACTTTTTTAAAGTGTAGGCACAAATAAATGCAATTTCAGTGTAAAATGAGCATTCTGAGAAGCAATAAACACCAGAAAATGAGTGTTTAGGTGGAAATAGCAATAAGCAACAAGAAAAAACAAAAAATGGTACTTAAACACTCCAAAGTCTCTCCTTTTGTCCCTCTGGCATTGTAGGTCTCTGCAGGACACCTGGGCAGGATCTGCTGAGCTTATACAAACACAAAAACCATGCAAATGCATTTTTTTATATCAGAAAGATTGAATAGATAGAAATTAGCCCAAAATGGCCAATAAAACCACAGTTTCTGGGTAGAAACTACTCCTCTAAGGACAGGTAGGCTGCTCAGAGCTCCTCACTCTCACTGGTGAACAAAGAATCTTCCTTTTTGCCCAAGTAAGGTATGGCCAAACACAGAAGCTTAAACACAGTCCAGGTATCAGCAGGTATCTGAAACTGGACTTTCCTAGCTTAGTAAGGTGGGAAAACAGCAAGATTTGTTGGGGTTTTTTTTTGTTTTTTTCAAGAAAACAGTAGAAACAAATGCAAAAACACTTTTATAGTAATGGCTGTCGCACTTGAGTGGGAAGACAGTAACAGTTAAAAAATAGAATTTACAACAATGTAACTATATTGCTGGGGCTGCTATAATAAGGAAGTACCGAATAAAACTTTTAACACATGAGCCTGACAATTTAAAATTCTGAAATTCAAAGTTGCAGAAGTATACACTTTTCCCCATACCTATCAATAATTTTCCCCTCCTTATTAGAAAGAGTAGGATTGGAATTGACTAACCCTGGATTTACTAATCTTCCATGCAGGACTAGCTTAGTTCTGCAAGGAAGCAGCCATTTAGGAGCAGGACAGCAGTGTGCCAGGCATATTAATGAAGGCACGCTGCCTGAGCTCCTAATTTTACACAGGGATTGTAAGAGTGCAGAGGGTGTGTCTGAGAGCAGACCTCCCAAAATATATATGCCCCTGCAATGAAGAAGAGCAGAAAGCCATAAAACAATGAGCGAGACCGCTCTTAGGTGTCCACATACCCCTAGCAACATCCCCCACATGTACAAGAGCAATAGTAAACACAAGCAATATAAATATCCTTTTTTTATGAAACAGATTAAATTTAACTGTAGGTGCATGGGTTTACCCATCACTTAGCTATGGGTAATGCAGCTTAAATGGAAGAAGAGGATAAAAAGGAAGATATATGCAAATGAAGAAATATAGCAATAGTGTAGTGGGCAGAGCATTCACCTTATGAGCAGTTATTCCCGGTTCGAGTCCCACTACAGCACATTCCATTTTCCATGTCAAATCACACCATGACCAATAATTTTAGTTGCATAACCCACTAAATAACATATATTTGTGAAATGGAGTACTGCATTAAATGCAGATGTGAGGTGTCAGTGTTATAATGTTGCAAAGTCCACAGATAATCACATATACACCATACAGTATATGTACACAGGAATCAGGGATACAAATGGAAGGTAAAATGTGTAATGAATGATAACCCCATACAGCTTCCAAACCCTCCACCTTCCCAAGACCCATCACACATTACTGTCTAAATTAGTGCAGTGGTAAGTGGCAGTAAGCACTAGTAAGCAAATGTAAGCACTATTAAGCAGTAGTAAGTGGGAGTAAGCATATGCAAGCATTAGTAAGCGGGTTTAAGCCCATTGGTGCAGGGGTAAACAATGCGCACACAGGTTAACCAATATTGAAGTTAACTTTCTGTAAGCATCATTAACCAGAGGTTAGCAGTGCTAACCCTCGCGCAAACCCACGCAAACCTGCTTACAACTGCTTAAAAGTGCCTTAATTACTTTATATCCAACGGCCCTTGTTCTGCCCAGCAACAAAATAAACAGCCTTGCAGGTCATGAACCCAAGACTCTATACATTATAGTCACAGTAGTTAACCACCAAACCATCACAGCAGTACTGAAGAATGAGGTATCACCAAACAAATCTTCATGATACTAAAATTAAACTGAACATGTGAAAGGAATCAGTATACAGTTATATGTGCTATAACCTACTACATAACATAAATATGTGAACTGGAGTACAGAAATAAGCCCAGATGTGAGGTGTAATTGTAATAGAGTGTTGAAGTCCCCTATTACACACAAGGTCCCCATACAGTGTACATACACATGAATCATGGATACCAGACACACACACACACACACATATATATATATATATATATATATATATATATGATGTAATGAGTAATACACCAATTCCAAAAAGCAAATATAATGCTAAGTAAATAATAAGCAATGCTAAGCATTGCACAGGCCAGCTTAGTTGGTGTAAGCAATGTGTAGGCCATCTAACTCAATTTGCCCAGTGGTATACCCCTTTAAACAATGCCAACCTTAGGTAAGCAGGTTTGCCCATTGCTTAGCCTTTTCAAAACCGACCAATCATGGCAAAGTGTGGGAATCTAGCCCTACTTAAACCAAACAGGCAGGACTACATCTCACAACTGGTTGTAGCTTCCCCTTGCAGGCACCATGGCAGAAAGGAGGGAGAGGGAGTGTGCTTTCTAGCACAGCACTGGGGCACCAAGGAGTCCAGAGTCATGGCAGGACTCCTTGTCAAAGACCATGACCAGAGACTGCTGCAAGTCC
>NC_056732.1:1127287200-1127387916 GCF_019279795.1 Protopterus annectens
TCAGCAATGGGTTGTACACCTGTGAGGTGTGGTGCACAGTACATGGCAGGGTGCAGAACAGGTGCACAGCAATACTGTGTACATGGGTGCAGTGGTATCCAGGGGAAGGGGCATCACCTAGTGACACAGCACATGCATCACACACATGTATACTGTTGCTAGCATGGATTGACTATAGCTGCACTGCATGCTGTTGTGTACCATATGTTATGCATGTTGACAGATGGGTAATAGGAGGACTGTGTGTACTATCATTGTGCAACCTCACCTGTATGTGTGTGTGTGCATCCTGGTGGGTAGTTAGTTTGTCTGTAGGGTCACTCTGGTGAAGTGGAGGGAGGTTGATGCATGTAGGATGTGTGTGTGCATGTGTGTGTGTTTGTGTGGGTGGCCATGTATGCACATGTGTGATTGTGGGGTGTTCATACAGCAGTACCTCCCTTTGGGATCATGCAGTACATGGACATGGACTGCCACATTACACACCAGGAATACTTGTCATGTATGTAATCACAGGACAGCTGATAGTATAATAAGGTCTGTAGCATGGAACAGGCATTGAGAGGGAAGGTAGACACCAGGTATACCCTTAATATCACATTCAGCAGAGAGGTGACCTACAACCCACGTATGCAGCACTACAGATGCATTGGGGAAGTACTAGTCAACACCAGGGAGTGTATCCATATATTACAGTTGTCACATGATAGGCTGATTGAGCAGCATATCTGGCATGTACTGAGCAATACATACACATGACACACCAGTGCATGATATTATGGAGTGAACATAGTAGCCCACACATATAGGGGCCATGCTCATGATGTCTGGACATACACAGGGTGAACACTGAATGACAGCAGTGAGGCCATCTAAAACCACTACACACAGGTCAGGCAGGTAATGTAGTAACAGGTCTTGTGTTGTGATCACTTGTCTAGGCATTTAGAGGACTGATATGTTAATGAGTGGTATCAATGTGTGTATGTTACCAAGTGTGATGCAGGATGGGGAACACATGGAAATATACTTGGGACTGTCTGTAAAGTCACGGACAGGTAGGTATTACAGTGGTGTGTGTGTGTGTGTGTGTGTGTGTGTGTGTGTGTGTGTGTGTGTGTGTGTGTGTGTGTGTGTGTGTGTGTGTGTGTGTACTGTTAGGCAATGCTGTACAGGTTTTAAAGTGTGTTTATTGTTTTCCCCCACAGGTGGCGAGGTGGGTCAGGGTCCCTCCTGCATGCAATCTGATGTTGGTGTCCATACAGACACCAAAGATGATGATAGTACTGTTGAGGCACAGGTGGGGTTGTCAGGGGCTGAAACAGTGCCATCATTTCACAGCCCCTTTTACCCACCCCAACCCCACACACAGTTTCAGTGCCTATACATACCCCATCACCAGTGGCCATAGTGGAGGGACAGCTGGTGTTTGGTGGCAGTGCACAGGAAAGTGTGGTAACCATGCCTACTGTGTCTGGTCACAGCAGGCATAGCCAGATGTCCGGCAGGGCACTACATAGGAAGATGTCCCAGGGTGCTCATGGTAGGGCCGCTGGACATCATGCCCCTGGCAGAGGTGGCATAGCTGGTACCAGCAGGCACATGTTTCAGGCTGTCATGGCAGTACAGGCACATATGGAATGTTACACCAGACAAGGCTTGAGGCTGCACAGGGCTGCTCTCACATCTGCAAGCGACAACTTCCGTGAACTGTCTGGTGCCATCCGTGCTTATAACAAGCTCATGGATAGACGGTCTGGTGAGATGATGGCCCTCATCGACTGGTATGTCCTTGCTTGAAAGTGTGGTGGGGGTGCGGCGATGGCCCCATGGACGTAGGCCAGCAACACCAACAGCTGGCATTCAACGTGGACATGCTAGGACACCAAGGGGCTCCTGTAGTGGAAGTACCAGCTCCAGCAGTGGGGGGTGGTGCTGTACTCACCACATCACAGCAGGCCATGAGCACCTGGTCCTGGCCAGTCCCAGGAGGGACCTGGTACCAGCGGACATTTGTCATCATCAGGTGAGAGTAGCACATTGAGGCCTGTACCTGGATGTGCCCATGGAACCCCTGGCAGGCACAGTCCATGTGTCCATGGCTGGAGGCAGTGAACTGCACACCCTGCCAGGTATGGTCTGCAGCTGTCCATAAACACCTGTGTAGGGCAGCCACATGGCAGAACTGTGTGCATGCATACCCACACACTATACAAACACACCTAGGGCAACCCCATACCTACACACACCACATCACCATGCCCAGTTCACCTCAGTACACCCCTCACCCACACACATGGTGTCAAATGTATGGCCCACCCTCGGCCTCTGGCAAACCAACAACACACCCTGTGCATATGATGATACCTGTGCCACATCCCTGTCATCCATACCATCAATGCAGGGACAGGCTAATATGGTTCTGATGCACATGGTGACTGTACTACAGTGTACCACAGTACTGCAGTGTAACATGTTGTAAGGAGTAAAGTGTAATGCATATATGTCAGGTAGTGTAGCCATCCAGCAATGATGCATTATAGCTGTTAGTAACACTGGTTGATTGTGGTCTCTATAATGTTATCCATTTGTGTTGTAGGTGTACATGTGTCAGCATGAGGATGGTCTGCAGTCATATTCCACAACAGGGTATGGCACTGTGGTGACACCATGGCTGTGACATATCTGGGGTACAGTTGAACACATGTCACAGGTTAGTATAACAGTTATTGCCTGTGCCACATGGACAGGTGACCTGCTGGGGCATGTATAATATGCAACCTGATGTAGACCCATCCACATACACGCACACTGTTACTTGGCAACACTGGGACTAGACCCCTACCTAGGTATGTAGTGATACTGAAGTGTGTGGCTTCCATTGCACACACCACACAGCGTTTAGGGTGAGGTGTGTCCCAGGTTACATGTTACATGCAGAACATCCCCAGACATGTACAGTATGCTAATGGGGGATGTAATGGGTGTATATGGACAATACATAGTGTGACATACCTTCATATACACATTAACAGACACATAACAGGCAGACACACATCCGAGAGACCAGGGCCTATTGCTGCTAACTAACTTGACCATGTGTCCAATGTGTTACAGGTAGGCTGCACACAGCACATGCATAACTGGCCTGGAATGTGGTATCAGTTACCTGTATGGTTGATGGTGACAGTGGTAACCATAACATGGTACATGGGACATATACCAGGTGTACCTTGGTGTAATGACAGTGTACACAGCACCTGCATCCCCCAGTGGATACTGTACTCCCTGAAACCCATAATGACACTCTGATATACCCACCATCACATATTGGCCATGACTGCGATGCAACCCATTGTGGATCCCAACAGTGGTACTACAGGTATATGTATCTAATGCACATGCCTCATGTCTATCAGGGTGTTGCATTGTCATGCCTCACCAATGGGCAGCAACAACACTACCTGTACTACCGTGTGGCAATGGGTATTGCAATATGAGTATGTGGCCTCGGAATGCTGTTCCCTACAGATAAACGGACATGCACACATACACACACTTGCCAGAACACAATGGGTATCCCATGCCTATCAACCCATTTGTACAACACTGTTGTGATGGTACTGCAAGGCTCATGTAGCCGGTATGGAGAGGAGCTTAACAGGGTACATGTAATGTCCCATACAGCAGCAGCCACAACTGGCTATGGAAATGGGTGTTGTGGTGGTTGTGAAGGCCCTCATGGAATTCCCACATACAGGTGTGCTAACACACAGACACTGCTATACTCAGTCATGCACACATACTGGGGTGCATCTCTGCAGGTGGTCATAGCTGTGTACCTAGCTATTGTCCAAGGAGAGATGGGTTGTGTAGGGGTTGTGTGTACAGTGGTATCCTGCCACCTGCCATGTGGCAGCAGGCAAGCCATCAACAGACACTACTGTGGTGACCCTCAGGGTGGAAGTGACATGCATCAGCCATTCCGCCAGGTGCCTCCTGCACATGGCCACTGAGGTGATCAAGTTGACATGCATGCAACATGCATTACAGCACATGGTCATTGTCTGTGATGGAGAGCTGTACCCAAGCATGTTCAGTTGACTGTGGTAGTGTAGTGGAGGTATCCATGGCATGTGGTGCATACAGGGTGTTATCTCCAATATGTGCCGGTTCTTACACAGCTGGGCAGACACGTCAGTGTCAATCAAGCTTAGGATGCCTGTACATATCCCAGTGGGATACCTGCCATCTGCACATCTGTACAGGAAATGACAGTCATCCGCTTGGCAAGTAGCTATGCTGTAGGATGAATGTGCTGACAGAAAGACATTTGACAACAATATGTATGCCATAACTATATGTCAGGTGCCCTTGCTATCGTGTGCTGTACAGACGGTAGTCAACAGTTACATTCAATATGTTGGATCATTACCCAGTAGGGGTTATATACTGTGACACAGCTCACACACCAGGGATATAACAGGGAGGCCTCAGAGTCCAGCTATGCCTGCAAGTGCGCCTGTTGTCAGTACTACATTTAGCACTCTACTCTTGCATGGGTAGGCACTGTCAACAGCAGTACCGCCATCATACACTGCATGCCAGTGTGACAGTATGTACCCTTGGCTACTAACCCTGTATGTAACAAAGTAAAACAGATGACAGTACTGTAAAGGCCTCATATACATCTGTGTCCCAGGCATGACACTCACATCCCTTGCTACTGTAATGAGGACACATAGGCGCATGTATTGTACATGGCATTATATAGACTAATTACAGATATCATTACCCTGCTATGTTATCAGACTGGATGGTGTGAACTGGTTACCAGGGCTAAGCCATGCTTAGCAGGTATCAACATTGCTCCAATATAACAGCTAAGCTGATTTGCGCACTGGTAAGCGAAGCCTACACTGTGTAAGCGCCCGTATGTTTACCTGTTGCTTAGCACAATGCAAATCTGCTTAAAGCTGCTCAAAACTGCCTTAACCACTCTGTATCTGACAGCCCTTGTTCTGCCCAGCAACAAAATGAGCAGCCCTTGCAGGTCCTGAACCCAGGACCCTGCACACTAAAGTCACAACACTTAACCACTATACCATGACCACTGTGAAGAATGCTCTTGTTTTTCCAATATACCTGTCAATACACATATTGATTAGTATTGAACAATTGCCTTTACTACCACAATTGTGTAGTACTTGTTATTAATATGACTGATGGATCACATATGTTGTTTTAGCATAATGTACACATAGCAGATACATACGGTGAGATACATCTGGGAGAGTAGACACAACCGTGAGGTTTACACATGACAAAAATAGTGATATATACATATAATAGGTTGATATATGTCTACATGTACATACACATGTATATTCATGCATATGTCTGTATACACATATGTATAGTGCAACATATATATATGGCCATGTGTACTTCTCTTCGTATGTACATATGTGTGTATATATATATATATATATATATATATATATATATATATATATAGATAGATAGATAGATAGATATATGTATATATTGCTATATATGTATGCACATCCTACGTGTACAGATATGCCTATTTATGTAGATATATATATGTAGATATCTGTAAGCATATGTGCATACATATCTAGTCTGATATACCCATTACTGTCAATATATGTGTAGATATCCATAAGTATATGTGCATATGTATCGCTATCTGTATATGTGTAGAAATATATTGCTGTGTATATGTATATATCTAAGTGTTATATGTATATATATATATATATATATATATATATATATATATATATATATATATGTACATATACATATCCATCTATGTATGTCGATATGTATATGTGTATATATATCTATATAGATATATGGATAATTATATATACATATATGCCCACCATATGTCCTGAACATGGAGTGGAGCCCTACCTCAGCCCCAATAGTCACAACCTCTTAGTGCAAAGGGATGTCAGGTATGTAGTGCAGGTATATATGTAGACTATTCCTACTGTGATAGGAGTTGTCATCACAGACATGTTGTGTGCGGGAGGTCACATCTGCTTTTAACATGTGTGCAGTAAAGTACCACTGCTAGCACAGTAATGATCCTGTGGAGTACAGCAGAGATATGGCCAATAAATGTGGAATGTCTGACACACTCTGGTCAGTCCAGAGGTATACACAGAACCTTTTAGTGCAAGACATGTGGACCAAGCCTGACAATGTGGATGTTAACAGCCATGTAGATGGGTATAACAAATAAATACTGGTATACAGTTGCCCCATAGGTTATGCATTCACACACCCCTGGCTGTCCTCACACATAATAACTGCTGGTATAGAGGTGACATGGCCACATACTACCCACTAGTTAGTGACATACATCTGTACAGCATCCCACTGCTTTGTCTGACATACATGACTGTCATGGTGGCCTGGCAGCAGTACATCTGACAAGTATCTGGATATAACATTGCACTGGTTAAGTACACTAAGCTGCTAGGCATGTAACAAAGCACTGTGCAAGCTACAGGCAGACTGCCACAACACTGGCCTACATTTCTTATGGGGGAATACACATGTACCTGTATATAGAGCAGGCTCTACAGGCATGTCACAGCACAGAGTAACAGACACCTGTGTGAAAGTGCATAACCAAAACCAATGTGAACACAGCCACATATGGTAGCTAGCATAATATTACAGTATATGGACTATCTGATCAACACCATCCTCATATGTGCCACTCATACACTAACCCTACATATACTGGGCCACTACACAGTGTGGTCCAATGCCTGTCTGTGGTATGGGACAATGTTGTTTGACCTTACAAACATGTAAGCCGATAGGGTAACATACAGTGGAGCAGTATGTAACATCAGATAGAACAGGAACAAGAACAATGACGTCTACCACAGTCTGTACACAGGCCAAGGTACATACTCACAATACACACACTGTTGACAATCACCATAAGTACACAGACCTCAGTACTGTACACACAACCACAGTATGCCCAGGTTATGTCCTCAAAGAGAACTCCTACTATACATAACATGTGTCACAGTCTAATATCCCCGGCTTGTTATCAGATATGATGTCAATAAAGTATGGTGTACAGGACATATGCACCTCTTACTACATGAAATATGTACACAGGTTGACAGAGTTTGGCTGGAAGCACAAACACAGGGCCAATATTGACATGTTGCTGTGATAACTTCATACATTTACTCTTATAACAAGGTTTGTTGTGACATATGTCCAATGAGGGATATGAGGTCAGTAGCTCTCATGTCTGTCACCATGTACTGTCTGCAATACTCACACTATGCTTCTGTAGTTCACAGATTGGTGTTCTGTGGGTAACACAAGAAACAAAAGGCAACAGACACTGCCCAGTGTGCAGATGACCCTACAGATGGGGGTTTCCTCAGAAACATAGCACTGTCATGACAGGTATTAAAACATGTAGAACAGTGATATCCACACACACCCTGTTAAACCAACATTACTCCAAATGCAGAATAACAGCACTTACATTTTGAAGTCATGTCAGGCACATCCACCTCCTGTGTGCTAGCCTGTTTCCATGGTGTATGTTGTTATAGATAAATCTCCAATCCATCTGTGATGCTGTTTGCCAAACATCAGATCTAGGTCTTGTTCACAGTGAATGAAAAGGCCCAACACCAACATGATGTTCCTAGATATTGGGGAGTGTTTCCATGCAATTGGCTATGGGAATGTTACCACAGCTGTTCTACATGCAATCAGCTAGAAAAGGGCTGCAATTCATGCAGAGGCCATCAGCTGTTCATCAGCATCACTTACAAAACACATGCTTCTGCCTAAGCAAAGCAGGTGTAAGTCTCTACCTCCACCAGAGAGTGACTGAGAGAGGCAGACAGAGGCACAGATAAGTCAGGAGGGGTTGGGGAGTAAAACTTAAGCATGTTTGTGTCACACACCTGCCAGTACAGTGTATCAACCCCCTGACTGACTATGTATTGCTATCACATGTCTATGCAGTTATTGGATGCACCACATAAGTTACATGTTGAGAAGCTCTCCAAATGTATATGTGATGGTGAGTGACATCTGCAACAGTGATATGGTAGCTATACAGTAGGTGTAGTAAATTTGCCTGTCCGCATGAACAGGTGTCAGCGTCAACACAGCCACACTGTTTCAGAGACCCACACACAGTGACACACTTGGCAGGGTCAGGAATACAACTCCTCATTAGTTAGTTTGCCACAATACAGTACTGTGCAGGTATCACATGCACCACAGGGGTTATCCAGAGGTTATATGGGCACAGGTTATGTGGAGGTGTCTGACATCAGACAGCATTCTTCAGTATGCAATGGGCATTGTAGTGACTGTGAATGTGGTCATATGCATCATATACCACACACACAGACACAGGGTGCCAGTACTGACATGCATGGGTGCATTGCTTCATGGGTGTGCAGTGGTTGACTGTGCCAGATGGCTATACAAGGCTAGGTGATGGGTATACCTTGGCATCAGGCCACATGACAATGGTCTGCAGTGTGGCTCAGTGGTGTAGTGTCTGGATTGACCCACACTGGTGAGTATTGTATTCACCATCCAGTCATCTGGGTAGCTATTGTGTGTGGCCATTGCTGTGCATTGCCTGCCATGTATATGTTCTTTAATCCATGACATGGATGGTGTCTGGGATGTGCACATGTCCCACATGCATGTACAGTGACATGTGGAACTGTACCTGGGGTGTCATGTTGTGTACACAGATTATCATCAGATGTGCCAGTCCTGGCCTCATGTGACAGGAACTGGTAATGGAGAGCAGGTTGACCCTGCACCTACATTGATAGCATGATACAGGTATTCCCTGGTGTCAGTGGCATCTGTCTATACAGGGCATGTGTTTAAGGCATGGTATGTCCTTTGTGGGTCACATTTGATGGCACCACAGGTGTTGCAGGTGACTAGTGGGGAACATAGTGAAGGTACACTGTCTGCATGTATGTGCCGATTGGACTGATGGATAGGGTGCTATGCCCTCTGTAGTCCACTGCATTCACACCATGATTACTATCCGTGGGCAATATGCAGGGTACTACCAACATAGCGATTATTGCCTAGGCAAGTGTGTTTGTGTATGAGACATGGGTTGAGAGTGTCCACTGGGTAATACAAGGGTTGCTAACTTTGTGCACCAGACCTTGATGTCACATGTAGGGGTATGGATTGGCACTCCAGTCTCTCAGCTATTTCACATCTGTTATCCCTGTAAGGTAGACATAGTGACATATACTAGGGCCACCATATAAGAAATTTGCAAAACCTGCTCTACAATGAGTCCAATTGTTACACACTCACAACCACCTCCACACAGGATATGAATGACAAACACAGACACACACTTGCCATGTCTGGGATTAGATCTCCTACCTAATTAGTTTATAGGACATGCCACGGAGATTACTGGTGTATTCCTTTCCCAAATGTATTTCACAGTGAATGACATCAGTAGGCTTGCCAAAGTAGGGCATTTGAATTGTGGTGAGTATGATTAGCCTAAAAAGCATTGCTTCCTACACAGAAAGACATGCACAAACACCCACACTTTCCAAGTGTGGGAATAGACCCCCTACCAGGGTACTATATCACACTACAGCATTATGCTGTTATAGGACACGCCACAGAGATTACTGAGCTGCACCATTCTCAAAGGCATATTTCACAGTGAATGACATCAGCAGCCTTGCCAAAGTAGGGCATTTGATATGTAGTGAGTGTGACTAGCCTAAAAAGCATTGCTCCCTACACACACACACACACACACATCCACACTTTCCATGTGTGGGAATAGAACCCCACCAGAGTACTATATCTCACACCACCATTACTCTGTTATAGGACATTCCACAGAGATTACTGGGCTACATTGTTCCCAAAGGTGTATTTCACAGTCAATGACATCAGCAACCTTTCCAAAGTAGGTCATTTGATCTGTAGTGAGTGTGCCTAGCCTAAAAAGCAGCTCTCTGCACACACATAGAAACACACACACAAACATCCACACTTTCCATGTGTGAAAATAAGTGTATTTCACAGTGAATGACATCAGCAGCCTTGCCAAAGTAGGGCATTTGATTTGTAGTGAGTGTGACTAGCCTAAAAAGCATTGCTCCCTACACACACACATACATCCTCACTTGCCATGTGTGGGAATAGAACCCCTACTAGAGTACTATATCACAATACAGCATTACACTGTTATAAAACACACCATGGAAATTACTGGGCTACACCTTTCCCAAAGGTGTATTTCACAGTGAATGACATCAGCAGCCATGCCAAAGTAGGGCATTTGAATTGTAATGAGTGTGACAAGCCTAAAAAGCATTGCTCCCTAAACAGACAGAGACACACACACACAAACACACAGTTTCCATGTCTGGGATTAGAAATCCTACCTAACTAGTTTATCACACTACAGAATTATGTAGTTATAGAAAGTGCCATGGACATTATTGGGCTGCACATTTCCCAAAGTATATTTCACAGTGAATGACATCAACAGCCTTGCAAAAGTAGGGCATTTGAATTGTAGTGAGTGTGGGTAGAATAAAAAAAAAGCATTGCTCCCTACACAGACAGAGATACACACACACAGTTGCCATGTCTGGGATTAAAACTTCTACTTAACTAGTTTATTACACTACAGCATTATGCAGTTATATGATGCACCATAACATTACTGGGCTGCACATTTCCCAAAGGTGCATTTCACAGTGAATGACATCAGCAGCCTTGCAAAAGTAGGGCATTTAAATTGTAGTGAGTGTGAGTAGCCTAAAAATCATTGCTCCCTACACAGGCAGAGAGGCACACACACACACACACACACACACACACACACACACACAGTTGCTATGTCTGGGATTAGAACTCCTACTTAACTAGCTTATCACACTACAGCAGTACACAGTTACAGGTCACGCCACAGTAATTACTAGGTTACACATTTCCAAAAGATGTATTTCACAGTGAATGACATTAGCAGCCTTGCCAAAGTAGGGCATTTGAATTGTAATGAGCATGACTAGCCTAAAAAGCATTGCTCTCTATGCAGACAGAGAGACACACATCCACATGCACACAGTTACCATGTCTAGGATTAGAACACCTACCTAACTAGTTTATCACACTACAGCATTGTGCAGTTTTAGGACATACCACAGAAATTACTGGGCTAGTTTCTTCCCAAAGGTGTATTTCAGAGTGGATGACATCAGCAGGCTTGTCGTAGTAGGGCTATAGGGAGGGCAGTGTGTGTGCATGGGCCATAACCCATTCATCTAGAGGTTGACACACCACATACAGGCACATGCAGGGTTATATTCCACAGGTACGTGTATACAGCTGCTAGATGATGACTGCCTTGTACAGTCATGTTGCACATCTAGCACTTGCACCACATATTCTGTAATGCTGTCGGATACCAGTGGCTAATTTCTGCAGTGAGTCACATTTACACATCCTGTGGTTGTAGCCATTTGGCTGTGTGCTGGGTGGGACAGGCCTCATGATGGTTGGTTCTTTGTCACAGTCACTCTCTTCCACACATCTGTGTATGTCTACTTTTGGCTTATTATTGTGTGTTGTCCTTGGATATATGTCTGTATTCCTATCCAATGTGTGTGCCAAGCATGACTGGTGCATACTGAGGAGTGTATGTACACACATCTGCAACTGTCAGATATGTATGGTCCACTGTAGTTTGCAGACATGGGCTTCATTTGTTTGTGTGTGAGCATACCCAGTATGCCCTTCTGTATTGAACATGTGGATCCATTCCAGGTAGTTTGTACTCCAGTGCAGACCTTTGTGTTGTACACCTACAGGTAGCAAACTGTTTCTGCAGGGTATCTGTAGATCATTTGACAATATGGGGACAAACTGTGTAAGGTATAGTGTGTACTGTAGGTGATTGTGTCTGTGTTGCTTCTGCTATGTGGTACTGGTGTTAGCAGAGATATTCAGACATGTGTACTGTTATACACTGTGATGTTTTATGTCCTCAAGTGCTGTCAGGTGGGCATTTTTGCTCACAGTGATGTCCTGGGGAACAAGGGTGAATGTGGCTGTGTCCGGTATTGTGGGCAGATGCCTACATATTCATGATAAGTTATGCCATTCTTGAGGGGGAGCCGCAGACACTTGCTGCGGGGTCTGTGTATCTGGTTCAGCACCTTGGTACAGTGCTGGCCGAGGATCCCATATTTGTACATCCATCAACATGACAGTATGGCCTTATCTTGCTGTGGCAATACCTCACAGCTGTACAAATTCACACAGGTTACCCAGAGGCAGGGGCCATGAGTCAGGACAGTACCCCTATTTTGGTGTACAGGCAGGTTTGTAGCCACACATTTATGTGTTTGCAGCCAGGGATAGTGTGTGCACACAACTGTGTTCCGGACCTTCCACATTCCATGCTGCCCATGCTAGCACCCCCCCCCCATTATTCTATCCTCTTCCATACATTATGCATACATTCCCTGATACTTTTCCTGTGGTTATCACCTCATCGCAGCTGGGTTTTGGTGTTAGTTCACAGTTCATGGGGTGGGACATGGTGGACATGTTACTGTGGTTTGTCCACATGGCCTTGCATATGGCTTATGTGGAGTATGTTACGTTGTTATTTGGGTGTCCATGACTTAACATGCATTGGCAGTACGTATGAGACACAGTCCTTTGGCAGAGGCCTGTAGGCCATTTGGTGGTGATGCGGGCCAGCTGTGGCAGGCTGTTGCATTCTGTCAGTCCCAGACCGCCATACAGTATATTCCCCTGGGGTGACAGGGCAGGTGTGCTAGGTGTTCATGCCAATACTTTCTATCAGTATTGATTAGGTGGTGTGGATGCTGGCAGGGTGCTACCTACAGCTAGGGACACACCTGCATGGGACAGCTGTGCTGTATGCTGCATTCTTTCGCTATTGCCATATACAGGTGGGGGTCATATTGTACCCATTCCCAACAGAAAGGATACGACCAGAGAGGTACCTGTGTGGTGTTTGGGTGAGCTGGGTGCATGTATCCTATGGACACTACTTGCATCTGATGCACAGATATGCATGGGGCATTCCAGGTATGCTGGCATGTACAGGTACATCAGCTGTTTCCCAATACATCAGTCCTACCAGCTTTGTGATCTGCAATTGTTCGGGCAGACGACACTGGCATACCCTACTACAGGCCCAGATAATGTGATGCATGCCTGTATGTACAATTTCAAGGCTGTGTCTATTTCACAGTTACATTATGTACTGTATTTCTGGCATACTTTCCCCTGTGTACTGCTTGTATATATAGCCCAACGGCCATGCCATATCAATCTTTCAGATGGTGACACATATCACCATCATACATTTACAATGGCTTACTGCTAGCATGTGTTATACTGGTGGGAATTGTCTTTGGCACTGCAGTTGTGAGAACTTGGCCCTGTCATCAGCAGTACTGGGCAATGGCCACCAGGTCATACCTCAACTAGCATACATACTGACCAGTCTCACACAATATGAAACACACAACAACCTAACACAGACATACCTGCATATTGTACAAGTGCTACAATTTATCCTGCTATCTTGGCCACCTCTGGGCATCTGTGCTCCACTGGTATTATACCTATGCATACGTGTTACTACACTTCTACATAGGATTTGGGGGGGCACATCTGACTGTTATGATGTGTGTACATTGGATTGGGGGCACACCAGACCGTTACTATATTTCTAAATAGGGTTGGGGGCACACCTGACTGTTACTACATTTCTACACAGGATCGGGGGAGGGGGCACATCTCACTGTTTCTACGTTTCTACACAGAATTATGGGGGGCACACCTGACTATTACTACATTTCTATGCTGGATTGGGGGAGGGGACACACCTCACTGTTTCTACATTTCTACACAGGATTGGGAGGGCACACCTGACAGTTACTACATTTCTACATATGATGGGGGGAGCACATGACTGTTTCTACATTTCTGCACAGGATTGATGGGGATACACCTGACTCTTTATGTATTTTTACATAGGATTGGGGGGCATGCCTGACACTTGTACACATTTGCTATGACTGTACTGGTATGTCAGGTACTCCATTTCATTCTATATTCTAACCTGTCATGCTGACTAGAGGCTTATCAGTGTACTACATGTATTAGGTTTGATTGACTTACATATTAGTTTCTGACTTCCTACCCTTCAGAACTAACATCCCACTGCCTGACCTGATGTAGTCTGTCTGTGTAGGCCTGAGGGGGTTACCCATAGCCATCATTCAGAGGCCTTATCACAGCCTTTGTTTGTGTTTGTCTACACCTGTCCTGCTTGCTGAAACTGTTGTTGGATATGTGAACCTCCCTGACTGGCATGTGTGAGTTATATGGACACACATGTGGCCCAGCAAATTTCCTGCAGTGGGATTTGTCACCATGTATAGTACTGGCTACTATGGTGACACCAGTATTTGTTACAGATCTCATGGTGCCACTATAGGTGTCTACTATTTGATGGCATACCATTCAGCCACCCGATTCCCTTGCATACTCACATCCATACCATAGATACAAGTAACAGCACATACTACTCCAACTGGCAATTGGTAAGGAGAGGGACTTACCTTGTGAGTGTGCCTGTATTGAGGATGGTACTGGGGGCTGCCTATGTCGGATGCACATAGTACACTCCCTATACATGGTTGAGCACAGGTAGTGTCATGTTTGGCATCCCTTTTACTGTATGTGCGAGTCAGAAAGAGGTGTCATTCCCTTGGTCCCTACTGTGTCAGTGTATGTGCTATGTGTTGGCTCTTTGCCAAGGCCAGGGCATACTGGGCATGCCTCCATCTGCCTACTGGGGCAGGCTCAGGTTGTTCCTCTTCCGAGTCACTCTGTGCCTGTGCAGGCCTTGGCATTGGTGGGGGGCTGTGTGGCCCTGCCCTGTGCTGTTCCTGCTGCAGCTGTTTCTGCAGGATCATATTGTGTAGCATGGCACATATGATAACAATTTGGATACATGTAGCTGGTGAGTACTGCAAGGCACGACCAGATGTGTCTAGGCACTGGAACTGTGACTTGAGCATCCCAAACACACACTCTTTTATGATTCTGGTCTGTGCGTGTGCCTCATTATGGAGTTCTGGTTCAGATGTGTGTACATTTCTGATGGGTCTCATCAGCCACGGCTCCAGTGCGTAACCAGCATCCCCCACTAGGTGACCATAAGGGATGTCCCCATTGGAAAATCTCTAGTACAGCTGTGTCAGATGCCTGATGTGGGAATCATGATAGCTTTAAGGGCAGCCAGCACACACATTCATTATAATGCCCTGGGCATCGCACACGACATGGCAGTTGATGGAGGGAAAGCCCTCATGGTTGATGTAGACCCTACCCCACTGGGTGGTGCTTTGATGTGTATGTGCATGCAATTTATAGCACCCACCACCTCAGGGTATTCTGCTATTTGGTGGAAGAGACACATATTGCTGGCCAACACCTCATGGGCATTGAGGAAATATATGTGCTTGTGGCATGTGCTGACGTGGCATCCAGGAACTGATGGAATACCCTGGATGCTGATGCCTGTGAGATCCCTGTGATATCCCCAGTTGGGCTTTGGGAGGTACCTGTGACTAGTATCCCTAGTCCTACCCATATCTTGGTATCCACTGGAATGGGTTCCCCTCTGTTAGTTGTGTGTGTTAGGCATGGCTGGCACAGCTCAACAATTTGTTGTAGGAGGTCCTTGTCCACCCTATAGCACTCCACTATCACCAGCTCATGTAGCCCCTGGTAGGTTACCCTGGGTCTGTACACCCTTCTTCCTCTCCTCACTGTGGGTTGGTCGACAGCATTCTCATCCTCACCACCCTCATCCTCTTCCACATGTTGATGTCTGATAGCTGCTGCAGCCCCTATCATTTTGTTGTTTTTGTTTGTTAAAAGCTACCCACTTGTATACATCGGTGGTGTAGAGTATGTGGGCAAAAACAGAGGGAGAGGTGTTTGCATAGTTTATAGTAGTGTTCTGGGCTGGGCTGGACAGCTGCCTGTGTAATTGGCTGATTCTGATACATTTCACCTGCCAGCTATGCTAGTTCTCCCTGATTACCTTCCTACTGCTGTTTTCCCTTCCCATTGCCTTCCTGTTTAAGCCCGGGGGTGCGCCACATGAACACAGTGCTCAAATGTGCACAGAGCTGCTATTTCCTGGTTAATTTTTTTTTCTTTAAAATCCAGTGCATGGCATGCACACCCACTTAGGCAATGTAAAGAGTGCTAAGCAGCCTCAGACACACACCCTTGCTTAGCTCTGCTAAGCTAAGGGCAAACCCATGCCACAGGGCTCCAGTCCATTTACAGTATGCCTGACACACACCCCTATGATGTCAGCTAACTCCTAGGCTTGCACCAAGCTATTCCTGCTTTTACACTGGTGGGTGCTGCCTAGCATGCAGGTAAAATCTGGGATTCAGTATCATTCCCCTCATTTGCATAGGATTGCCTGCTGATGCTTAGTTACATGTCCCACCCTGAGCTTCTCCTCTTAGTAACCACTATTCACTGGCCATGTTGTCTTCTGCCTGCCATTGAGTATAATGGCAAAATAGTGATTTTGGTTAGAATGATTATTTTAGGTTTATTTTTTTCTTATTTTCCACCCGATCCCATTTGCACACCACTGCCCTACACTTAAACAGTCGAGATTGGCTAAAAAAAAAAAGTTTATTTATTTTTTTTTTTTGCAACTGTTTTCCATGCCAATGGCCTTATATTTGGCCATTGGCATTCTTTCTACTTAATATCCACCCTTTATTTGGAGCTGTCATGGCTCCATTTTGTAGTTTGAAGAAATGTACTCCGTTACTGGCGGAGTACATTTCTGCAGATTACACTAGTCCTGCACAGCCAGTTTCCAGCTTCCTGGATCGCAAACTCACCTCATTTGTATGGATTTCTCCTGCAAATGGGGTTATTTGCATACAGGGGCTGAGTCCGTGCAGGGCTAGTTCAGGAGCGCTCGTGCACGTTCCTACAGCTTATTCCTGGATCGTACAACAGACATATTGCCTGCTGGAGCTCCTGCACTAGTCCTGCACATTGTGCAGGGCTTGCTGAATCCGGGTTTAAGTGCTTAGCAGCAGAGGAGTCAGCTAAGATTATAGCTGCTGGGTCAGGTTTTGGAATAGTGTATAAAAATTTAAAAGACTGAGAAACTTTATACAGCAATAATGGAGAACACTGGACTGTAATAGTGTGTTTGCATACTGTTTAGAATGTTATGTCATTAGTGCACTATGATAGCTGCTCTCTGTTGCTGTAACAAGCTAAACATTATCACAAACAATACTTTATAAAAAAATCATGTCAGAAAAAAAATACAGCAAACGAGTTTAAAAAAATCAGTAGCGATGCTAAGTGATCCTTCACTTGAAACACTAACATAAACATTTCTATGGATGTGCTTTTCTACAGAGCGACCTTGATTTTGTCCTATCCTTCATAAAAATGTTTGATTTTCTGGTAAACCTCTGAAAACTGCAGTTAGTTAATGTCAGACATTAGAACTTCCTAGTTCAAAAATGTGCATTGATTGTAAAGCCTGTTGTACTATTGTCTTTTAACGTCTCTCATTTTGCCTCCTGTTTTTGCCTTGTCCTTCCTGAAATTTTTGGTTTTCTAGGAAATGACCAAGACGTACTATTATCTGTAATGTTAGACGTTAAGAGTTTAATACTTCTTAATGTTTGTAAAATGCATGCTGATTTTCTATTAACTTTTTAAGGGGGTTAAAAAAGCTTCACAAGTGTTGTATTGGTGTAAGTAGTGACGTAGGCAATACTGGCATCTTCATTTTTGAATGTGACTTACACATGGTCCAGTGCTCTCCATTATCACCCATTATACATCCTATCAGCTTTTTAGGGACAGCTGGTTGACTATCAGGAAAATTGCAGGAAGTAAGACATACGTACTCTGAAGCAGACAGGACAGGAGGAATGGCTGTAGGTTCTGGAAGATCCTATTGTAACAACTCATGGTATTTTTTGAGGGGCCGAGAAACCTGAGTGTTTTCCCACTGAAAACACAGGGTCATTCTACCAACAGTCTTAGAGAAAGAGAAACTCCCACAGGAGGAATCAGAAAGCAAGCTCTCCTCTGAGTTTGAATCAAAATCTGAGAATAAAACCCCAAACCAGTCCATGCATCTTTAAACAAAAAAGCACCACCACGAACCAAGTAGGATAGCCTCGCTCCGTTTAATAGACAAGTGACACACAAAAAAGTATAACATTTGCTATCAAGTCAGCATTATTAGTTAAACTTTTTTAAATGTTTTTTTAAATGGTTTTAAATGGTTTTAGGGAACTAATTTTTGTATTCATTAGGAAGTAAATGACAGACTATTTGAAGGATTGTGTTATTTATGTTTGAACATTAGTGTATTTATGGAATTTTGCGTTTTACTTCCATTTTTGAAGTGAGTGATGTTATTTGTATTTTAGTCAACGACATCTGTTTTCCCATTGGATTATTGAATGAATGAAGTCATATACAAAGGGGATGTGTGGGATTTTTTAACCATCTGAAGAAGTTGATGATGAAAACGTTACTCATATGTGTTTTGCGTTAATGTGTGTCACTTGTCTATTAAACAGAGCGAGGCTATCCTACTTGGTTCGTGGTGGTGCTTTTTTGTTTATTGGTTTTCTGTTGCACCATTCATCCATTATTTTTGTAGCAATCCATGCATCTTCCTGTCCAGATTCAGAATCTAGAATCGCTTCAGAAAAGAAGGCATCCCTCTTTGTTTTACAAGAAACTACTCTACAAGAAGGGTCAATAGTCTGAATCAAACCCTGAGCCAATCCCAGTAAACAACTTCTATCCAAATAAAGTTGAGGAGGAGTAGATACATGCTTGATTTTCTGTTTCTTTTTGACAAGAAAAATGGGGCCAGCCATTTTACTAATGGCAGCTGCTGCTTTCCCAGGGATGGTAACAGCATTCTACTACAATAGAGAAACCTTGCCTGTTCCCTCTCCCCTCTCCTAGGCCAACAAAGAGTGGTTCTCCCTCATTCACAGAGAAGACCTCAACAGCCGCAGACAACATGGCTAACCCCTGGTCCATAGTGGCTATAAGTGCTATGCCATAGGTTTCAGGGTAAAAGATGAGTAGTCTGAGATGCAACTAAAGGCCACAGCAGAGTCACTCACCTGCAATTGTGACAAATTGTGAGATTGTTGTAGTGGCACAGGCTGTTTGTCTAACCTTTTCTGTGACTGGAAAAAGGCCATACCTGGGAGTTACAATCTGTTCTATGTTCAAGCAGAAAATGGGGCTTTGTCCTGGAGAAAACAAGCAACAATGCCAGTAAAACTACCAGTCCACAAAGGTTACTTTTCTGACAGAAACAAAAAAAAACACAGTAAAAAACACTTTCAAACACTATGGCAGCCCTGCAACATTAAAATAAAACCTCCACAGAAAATAGTTTATCAGTTTGATAACAGTGCTCTATTTAAAAGTACTTTACAGTCTCGAGGCAATTCTTTAAAATACAACACTCCTAACTTTAAAATAACATCTGATGTTTTAAATCTTTGTTCATTCCTTACTATTAGGACTTTGGTTCCATCCTCGGAACAGATACGGTTGTTTCCAAGCTCACACCCGCCAAAATCTCTCAGCTAAGACCTACCCATAATGCCCCTCTCCTAGTTACTCCAGATCTTGTTTGCCATGTTCCTCGTCAGATGTGCTAGCCATCTCTCTCAAAGCTAAGTAGAAAATTATGATTTTCAATATAGCTTCTCCTCAAATTTCTTGTTTTTTTGTCAATTTAGCCTTTTCTCACTGCTGCCTATAACCTACATATATTTCCTATCCTTTACCTTGGTAATTAAATTTCTACCATTGTTGGTACTGTCTCTCTCTCCTGCCTTTGGTAGGCACTTCCTTACTACTTGTGGTATTTTTTTAAATACCATCATTGGTATTCTCTTACTCTTTTCTCTCCCTTCTTTTTTTTTTTTTTCTATTAGGATAACCTTGTTGCCTTACCATGTCAGACAAAGCTAAGTTGGGGTTTAAACAGTGTGACAAGTGTAAGCATAAGATGCCCAACTCAGACGGACATGCTCGTTGCGTCTACTGTTTGGGTGTGGACCATATTAAAGTTGACTGTGACATCTGTGCTAGTTTTAGTAATTGTACAATAGCAGAAAGTAAAAACAAGCTTATTTTAAAAGGTCTAATTAAGACACCTTTTTCGGAGACTCTATCTGGGACGAAGGTCGCATCCCTCCAAAGACCAAAAAACATAAGGAAAAATGGAGTAACTTGGTTCCTACATCTCTGTCAGTTATGGAACTGAGTCGGCTCCATGCTTCTCCGGCGCCCTTGGTGCAGACCTCTTCAGCACCAGACTCTGTATCTTCTCCCTCCATGCTGTCTATGATATTCACCCCTATTTTGGTCCCAATCTTGGCACCACTGACTTTGGTGTTGTCCTTGGATCCGACATTGACTCTTATGACTGTACCTGCTTCGGCACATAGTTTCTTTGGCTCCATTGGCTCCTAAAGTTGAATATTTGCCAAGCACAAGATACGCTCCAACTTATGACCCTTTTTTGGGGCAGAGATTTAGCCCCTTTCTTGAATGACCTGATTCTCCTTCAGCAGCCTCCTTTATATCCACTAAGAATTTTTCTGAATTAGACCTCATGCGGGCTGTGGACCAGCTTCTGGCAGCTAGGGGATTGCCACTCCAGCTAGACCTTCCATCCCTCTTGGCTCAGAATCTTTTACTACATTTTCCCCTGTTTATCCTCCTCCGGCCGCTACCCAGGTCCCAGAGATCTCGGTACTGATGTTTTCCCCGGTGCATACTGTCTCTCTGACAGCAATTTTTCCCCTGTTGGCAAAGACCACCCTTGCTGCATCGGCTCCGGTGGAGCTGATGCTCTCTCAGAGCAGTGCTTGGACCGCCCGTACCTTCGTACCTAGCCCGGTACCTATTTTCTCACTGGTGCCATCTATGTCCATGGCTCTGATGGCTTCCAGTCCTCTTGGAGCTCTTCACCTGGAGATGGGCTCCTCAGGGTGAGGTGTGACCCCGGTTCCGAGGTTGTCCTTCTCGATTCTGGGCTCCCATCCCTCCTTGGGTGAGCTTACTTTCCAGGTGATGTAGAGGGTCCTTGCGTCTGCAGGCTCACAGTCAGCAACAATGACATCAACATCAGAACCCCCCTAGCATGCAGCTCTCCCAACCACCTACTTTGGAATCCCAGGCATGGGAGTCGCAAGACCTCCCTTTGAAGGGAACCCCTTCTTGGGAGTCCTCCTCAGAAGATCCCACTAGGGAGCCACCCCAGAAGAAATGGTGCAAGAGGAACCACCTTGATTCCCCTGGAGAAATCTATCACTGAAGACACCGATTGTGATGAGGAGGAGGTTTCCCTACAGTCTCCCCCAGACGTCTCATTCGGAGACATTCTCGAACTCCTCAAGTAGTGGGGAGACTGGAAGTCCTCTAACCCTTCTTCTGAGGAATCAGTGTTCTTGCAGGCCTTCCATGCCTGGCCATCTACTTCCTAGGTGACCCCACCAGCAGATGACCTTGTTAAGCTTATTGTGCAGCATTTCTGGAAGGCCACGGACAATGTAGAACCTGTCCCCTGGAGGCCAGACAAAATTTTATCTACACCTGAAGACCAGCCCCACTGGTCCAAGCAGTTGACAGTTGATTCCATGGTCATGGCAGCAGTCACCAAGAGGGAACTGGCAGAAGATAGATCCACTGTCCATCCTCTGAACAAGGAGTCTCGGACCATGGACAGAGTAGGGAAGTGGACCTATGCTTCAGCAACCTTCGCCATTCAGTCACTGAATTATCTGGCACACTTCATGTGCCTCCAAAGAGACCTAATTTCTGAAATGTCTTCCTCTTTGGTGGGGGTACTGCCTGATGAGGTATGTGACATTTTTGCCTTGTAGATAGTTACCCTTGAATCCATCTTGAACTCCTCGATGTGTTTGATAACTCACACCACTGAGGGGGCACCTCGAACTATCGCATCAGGCATTGTCATGAGATGTAATGCTTGGATGTGGTTGTGTGACTTCGCAGACCCCTTTAAATCTTTCTTCATCAATGCACCTGTCAAAGAATCTACACTTTTTGAACCCAAAGTACGAGACACACTTGCACGAAGTGAGAAAGACGGAATGACCTTGTCTGCTGTGGGCATACACTTTTCCACCCTCCAGGGGTTCTACTCCAGGAACCAGAATGGAGGAAAAATGTGGTTCAAGAAATCCCAAGGATCTTTTCGTTACACTCGTAGTGAGCAATCCCCCTGGATCAGAGGGGATCAACTCATCTGGAAGATGCCCCTTTTGGGGTAGAGGGGGTCCGAGTAACCAGGGCGATAGAGATTCTTTCTCCGGCAGATCCTACCAGCGCTCCTGAGCAGCGGCCCAATTGCTTTCCTCTGGAAGCAGTCGGGGGTCATTTTTCTCTGCACCTAACAGCCTGTCAACTTATTACAACCGATGTTTGGGTGCAGAGAATAATATCCAGAGGCTACCAAATACCATTCGATTTAACTCCCAGATCCGTCAAATGAATCCCCGATGTGCCACCCAATCAGAGGGAATTAACAGTCTTAGAAATAGAAAAGCTGCTAAGAAAAAGAGTCATCCAACCAGTCCCACCAGACCAGACAGGATCCGGATTTTACTCGAGGTTCTTTTTAGTGCCAAAAAAGGCAGGGGACTGGAGACCAATCCTGGATCTCAGCCTGTTGAACAAATTTATCAAACCTCAAAATTTCCAGATGGTCATGGTACAGTCCATTCTCCCCTTCCTCGGGAGGGACAACTGGATGTGCTCTATAGACTTCCAGGATGCGTACTACCACATAAAGATGGATCACCACTCCCAGAGGTTTCTCCACTTCCAGCTGTGAGCCAATCACTACTAGTTCAGGGCACTGCCATTTGGTCTTTCGACAGCCCCCCGAGTGTTCACCAAATGTATGGCAGCTGTGGTAGCTCATCTTCGACTACAAGGATTCCAGGTGTTTCCGTATCTAGATGATTGGCTCCTTACCACTCTGACCAGGAATCTCCTAGTCCACAGCCTCTCTTGCACTCAAGGTATTGCTCTCCGCTTGGGGATTACAATCAATAAGGACAAATCTCAAATGTCTCCAACAAAGGCACTGGAATTTATTGGAGCAGTCTTCAACACAACATCCTGTCAAGCTTCTCTTCCTCCTCACAGGCTTTCGAAAATAAGACACCAAATCCAAGACCTTCTTCCTCAGACCTATGCAACCAGCATGCCTTGTACTGCAACTCTTAGGCTCCATGGCAGCTGCCATTACGTTAGTACCACTGGCGAGGCTGCACTTGACAATCCTGCAGTGGCTCCTTTCCAAACAATGGTCATTTTTAATGCACCCACTTGACCATATGATATGTCTTACAAACTGTTGCAAGGAAGAAATGCTATGGTAGATGAAGTCACAAACAAATCTTTGGTGTTGACCATTCTGTCTTCTACAGCTCACAGCCACGGTGACCACAGATGCTTACCTGTTATGGTGGAGGGTCATTTCCAAGGAAAGATGGTCCAAGGCACCAGGTTCCCCATGTAGGACAATTTTCACATAAATGTCCTGGAACTGAGGGTAGTCCTCTTAGCGTTCCAAGCGTTCTATACATCCCTACCTTCTGGAACCATTGCAATTCAGTCAGACATGTCAGTCATCTGGTATATCAACAAGCAAGGTGGAACCAGGTCTTACCCCCTCTGTCGGGAAGCCATGAGGATTTGGCACTGGGCGATAGCTTCCAACCGCTTTCTTATAGCAACGCACATTCCTGGGAGTTCCAACCTTATTGCAGACAATCTGAGCAGGAACATCCTGATGCTTCATGAGTGGTCCCTCAACCATCTAACAGCGGATCAGATCTTCGGTCACTGGGGCAAGCCTTGCTGCAATCTGTTTGCTTCTCCCCTAAATAACAAATGCAGAAGCTACTTTTCCCTGATCCCCCCCTCAGGGGTAACCACCGAGGGATGCTCTAATGCATGATTGGCCCCCAGGTCTACTGTATGCCTTTCCCCCGTTTCCCCTCATTCCAAAATTTCTCCAGAAAGCTCAAAGGTTGAGAAGCAAAATGATCCCCATTGCCCCCTATTGGCCCTGTCAAGTCTGGTTCCCATTTCTATGGCCTCATCTGATTCACAACCCGTGGATCCTGGATCATTCCGCAGGCCTGTTATCTCATCCTCAGGGACTGATTCATTCCAATCTCCACAGTCTCAAGTTCACAGCTTGGTTCCTCCACTTCCAATGATTGCCAGGCTGCCTGACATCCCATCTCCTGTTCGTGAAATTCTTCTGGCTTCACACAAACCTTCCACCTGGAAAGTTTATTCTAGTAAATGGACTAGGTTCTTTATTTGGGCCAAAGAGCAGAACATAGATTCCCCTTCTCTATGTCTATTCAAAAGTTCCTTCAATATCTGATGACTCTTCTACATGCAGGAGCCTCAACATCGATGATCACTGTACATTTAGCAGCTATCGCCAATTTTCATAATGAATTTGATAATTCTTTGATTATGTCACACCGCCTATGCAAGACATTTTTGAAAGGAGTATTACATGTTAAACCTCCAGTCAAACCTCCCTCAAAACCCTGGAACTTGACTTTAGTGCTTCAATCTCTCACAGGTCTTCCTTTTGAGCCTTTTGATTCATGTGATTTAAAGTTTTTGTCATGGAAAACCTTACTTCTAGTAGCACTTACCTCAGTGAGAAGAGTGTCTGAGCTGCAGGTCTTGAGTGTCAAGAGACCTTACTTGATCTTCCAGATGGATAGGGTGTCCCTTCGTACAGACCCTTCTTTCTTGCCCAAGGTCATTTCTAGATTTTCCATTAACCAATCTATTGACCTGCCGCTTTTCTTCCCTCAGCATTCTAATAGAGGGGAGTACCTTTTGCACACCCTTGATGTGCATCGGCAGCTTTGTTGTTATTTGGACAGGACTAACTAAATCTTTCAGGAAAACAGATCAATTGTTTGTGGCCTTTGCAGGACCCAGATTGGGTAAACCTGTTTCGAAAGTGAGTTTATCCTCCCGGAATAGAAACGTCATTATCTTTATCTACACACAGAATAAGCTACCCTTACCTTCCAGAATAAAGGCTCACTCTACCAGATCTATGGCTACTTCTGTAGCATTCCATTCCAGAGCCTCTATGCATGATATCTGCGCAGCAGCCACTTGGGCAAGATCTCATACCTTTATCTCTCATTACAAATTGGATTTGGCCTCCAGGGAACAAGCATCTTTTGGTTCTATGGTGCTCAGGAATATCCTTCCTTAGGGCCACCCAGGACTCAAGTAGCTGGAGACTCGGTCCTAATAATAAAGAATGAACAAAGACTTACAACATCAGATAAAGAAATTATGTCTTACCATAATGTTCCATCTGTGTTGTAGATCTTTGTTCATTCATTACTTCCCGCCCTCCTTCCCCCTGCCTGGACTCCTGGTGGACTTCATGAACTCCTGGTTAGAGTATTTGCTCAGACAGAGCCTTCTACTATTTTTCTATTTACTACCTCTGTTATATAGGGGTGGGCAAACTCGATCTGGAGTAACTAGGAGAGGGGCATTATGGGTAGGTCTTAGCTCATAGGTTCATAGGTTCATAGGTTGGTACTAGGCTATTGGCCCTAGGGCCTGTACAAGCCTAGCCATAACAATTCCCTGGATATTTCTTCCCACAATATTTACTTCTCTGGACCCCTGTCTAGCAGGGCGACTGACATGATCCCCGGGGTGAATTTCCTATCTGCCATCCAACCATCAAAGTTCCTTTTGAAAAGGGCCAAAGAGGCACTCTGCTTGACATGTATGGGCAGTCTATTCCAGAGTATGAGGAGTCTCTGGGTCAGGAACCTATTCCTCCAGCATGTTTTGTTCATTGTGATGACAAGGTTTGATCCCTGGAGGTGTGGCTCTGAGGGATTGGGATTTCTTTAAGTGGAGCATGTCCAACAGCTCAGGGTTTGACATGGCCTTGTATGTTAAGCAGAGATCGCCTCTGAGTAGATGATATGCCACAGAGTATAGCTGTAGTTTTTTTAGACGGTCAGCATATGGCATCTGCTTTAGGCCTGTGATTCTTTTAGTGAGAGTTTTTGGCTGGCACAAGCTTGGAAACAGCCGTATCGGTTCCGAGGATGGAACAAAAGTCCTAATAGTAATGAATGAACAAAGATCTACAACACAAATGGAAGGTTATGGTAAGACATAACTTTTTTTTTCTTGAAGAAGAAAGTAATAAAATAACAGTAAACATAACAAAATGGAAGTTTTTATCCAAAGGGAATTTATCTGCCCACTTAAGGAAAACACAAGCCGACTGTTGATGCCCAAAAGCCACAACAGAGTGTAGTCTTCAGGCAGTAAAGCTCTGAAGAGCTTCCTGCACAAACTTGTCTTTTAGTTAGCTCACCTCGAGTTGCTTGACAGTTTGGGTGCCTGGAAGATGCCCTGAAGCTTTGGAAGTTGGCTGGCTGTTATGTCCTTGGCAGGATATAACCCATATATCTAAGGCTACTGCAGAAGCAATCAATATAAAGCTCATCCACAGATCCAAGTACGTATACATCATTCGGGCGTGCATTCAGCAACATTTCTGCTTACAAGACATTGATGTGATGAGGTTAAAGCTCAGTCTCAGAAATAAGCTTCCAGCATCATTCAGCGTTCTACCAGTTTCCAGTAGGTGAAGCTTTTTAAGTTTTGCATCAGAATTATTTTCTCTGACATTTTTTAGTTCCTGGAAAAATTCACTTTCACTATCGAGTGTGGATAACATGCTACCCGTTCCTGTTTCTATGCTTTAATCAAAGACACGTCAAGTTTGATGATGGTCACATACGACTTTATTGGTTACAGCCTTTATGGTATCCATTGGGCAGCCACGGTGGTGCAGTGGTTAGTGTTGCCACCTCACAACAAGATGTTCTTCAGTTTGATCCTCGGCTGGGGTGCCTTCTGTGCAGAGTCTGCATGTCCTCCCTGTGATCGCGTGGGTTTCCTTAAGGTGCTCCAGTTTCCTCCCAAAGACATGCTGTAGGTGGACTGGACACTCTAAATTGGCCCTAGGTGTGAGTGCATGCCTTCTGTGGAAGGTTGGGCACCGGGCTGTCAACTTAACACTGTAAAACTCCACTACCAATCATGAACAGACAGGTAATCCGCTGTGGTGACCCCTAACCGGGAAAAGCTGAAAGAAAAAGATCTCTCAACTGTCCAGATTTTCTTAAAATGTCCAGACTTTTGCCTCATGTTTTTGGTGTGTTCCTTATAACCTATTTGGCTTTCTGGTAAATCACTGGTATGATCTGGCTGACGTCACTAAATAATGACACAGTTTCAGACTTGAAATTCTTCAGAAAATGTATAACACAAACCCTGTTACTCTAGCAACGTTCTAAGTGTATTATAACAATATTTAAAATATGTCCTTATTTCTGCCCCCCCCCCCCCATTTTATCAGCCTTTGTCCAGATTTATTGCATTAAGAGGTTGATAGATTTAGCATTATACCCTACTCTGTAAGAAAAAAAAAATATATGCAGCACTTTTTCCTTTCACAGAAGTTTCCCCGCATATCAATTCATGTTCATCCCCTGCAGTAACACTTTATTTTTATCTTGTGTGTTAAAATATGACATAATACTGCCACAGAGAAACAATTTGATATTGGTGGATATGCATGGCTTTTACCCAGTTGTTTACAAGAAGTATTTCAATTTTTTTTGGACATTCCTTAATCCGTAAGGCATTACAAGCTAATTTTGGCTCCTCCCCTTCTGTTAAACCACCGTATTAAAATGAATCCGGGGTGCCGTGAGAAGGCACTCCGTACGAGAGAGTAGCACTCTCTGATTAATGTTCTCCAAGCTATTAGTTCCAGTCTTGTTTGCACAGTGTGAGTACTGAAGCAATACAGACAGCAAAATAAAAAAAAAAGTAAAGGTAGTGTGTTGGTGGTTTGGAGCTTGCTGATGCCATGTCTACATGTCTACAATGAGTGACACAGATGATGTGCAAGACCTAGAGATGCAAGTGCTCCAGATCAAGTATGACAACCCCTCTTCTAATGACCGAAGCAGCAAACTTTACATAGCTGTGGAGAACACAGAGGAAGACGATGAGGATCGGGAAATGTCAACTCGTTATTTTGAAATGAAACAGAAACGTGGACGGCTGGCTGTTAAACAAACAATGGATTTCTCCTGTAGCCCACAAGAGGGTAGGCAGACACAGAGGAATGCTGCCAACGCCCGGGAGAGGGCACGGATGAGGGTGCTCAGTAAAGCTTTCTCCCGGCTCAAGACTAGCCTACCCTGGGTTCCGCCGGACACGAAACTTTCTAAACTGGATACTTTGCGACTGGCATCCAGCTACATTGCACATCTTCGTCAGTTGCTCCAGGAGGACAGATATGAAAGTGGATATCTGCATCCTGTCACGCTGGTGAGTGGAGCAGGAGCGGGATGGGATAGGGTGACCTGGAGACGGTGTGTAATTTTTTTTGATAGAAGCAAATACATAACTATGCTTAATTTGATTGCCCTCTCCTACTTAATTTGGTATAGCATTTGTTCTTGCATTTCAATTGTTGCGAGTAAGTATGCCTTAATTTTCTAAAGCATGCAGCAAATGTCCCTGATCTGGTGTCTCTGTTCCCTATGGGCTTTGCTCATTCTTGAGCAAATACGTTGACTGGTAAGGGGGTGAGGGTTGCGGTATATACCAGACAGTGTTTATTTTTTAATGCCAGCCATCATTTCATTGTACCCTTTAGCATTGTTGCTTGCTCTTCAAACTTTGCGAGTAGGGCTATTTTAATTCCGTTAAGCACAGTGTTTAACCATCTCCTTCTTTTGCTGCATTAACAGCAAATAGGCAGATTACTTTGCAATGATTAAGTAAATAAGCACGCTGGCACTCAGTATAAAATTAAAAAAAAAACATTAACTAAGCATATTTGCAGTTACTGTCGTAATCTAGCCTTGGTTTACTATTACAGGGCTGTATGGAACTGAACACTGTTTTATGCATGCAGCAGCATGTATTGCTGAATATGATGCTTTCCTTTGGGAGCATCCTTAATCATAAAACTTAAAACGTTTTATAACATAATTAATCATTAGACTTAGCGATGTTGTGAAGTTACTGAATCTGGACTAACTTTTTCCACTATGACTTGTACTATTAAATCTGCAGTAAACTAAGGGAGAAGGGGAGTATGTGCAAGAAACTTGCTATCTGTGAACTTTTCATTATGTGAAAATGTTGCCTAATTTGTTTGTTTTATTGTTTCAGACTTGGCCATTTGTTGTTTCTGGAAGATCTGAATCAGATACCAAAGATGTTTTATCCCCGAACAGATTGTGTGGGACTACAGCCTGATGGGATTGGTATTAAATAGTGTAGCATTCACTGTACATTTGTTTGGTGTGATGAAGCAAATTAATGTACACGGGCAAGGATAGAACTAAGCTTGAGGAAAGACTGTTATGAACAAAACCAGCAAAATAGCACTTAATAATAATTCTAGACCTTTGAAGAAAATGGCAACTTAAATGCTATTGGGCTTTAAGTTTTGTTTGCTTTGTCCCAAACAAGATGACTGCAAGAAGTTTGAAACAGATGCAACTACTTATAAATTAACTCACTACTGATTTTAAAACTTTTTTTTTTCAAATGTGCCAAAAAGTCTCCTTTGGGTGATGAAGAAGTCAGAAACCGAAGAGATGTGACAAAACAACACCCAGCCTTAAAAGCTCTGAAAATTGTACCCGGTGCAGATATTGAATACTTCATATAAAATGTCATAATGAACTTTCACTGACTACCACAGTCAGCCAAAATGAACACTTGTGCAGAAAACTCTTCTGTTTAACATTGTGCTGTAGTTAATATATGGTTGTTGGCTGAATTAAGCTAGTTTTATGCTGGGGAGGGGGCTGCAATTGAAAAGAATGGGGTGTTGTAGAACAGGTGTGGGGGTGTCACAACAGTAAATTAATATTTTTTTTAAGTATGAGAATTGTCAGTATGTCATCTCTGGTTAATGTTGGTACACATAGAATAAGAAGTGCAGATTGCAGAAGATAGTCATAAATGCAGAATAATGAACTTTTTTTGAATGGCCCTGATATTATGGCCATAATCTATGAGATACTTGGATGTACCTAAAAGCTATATTTCAGGATCAGGCCTGAGCTCTTAGGTCATTATTTCAGTTCAGTCAGATACGCTGAATAACATTCAGTTCACTAACAACAACTTAAGAAACGTAAGAATTGTGTTGATGAAATAATCTGTTTTACATTTCAAACCAGTATTCTATTACCACTCTTGTTGTAGTTAGTTATGAGACTGTATTGAATGGCTATAGGGGATAAACTGGAAGAGAGGGATTTAATGATAACATCTCTCCTGTATGGACAGATGAAATAGCTGGGATTGAAAACTGCTTTATTGCCAGAAAGAAGTGACTTGACAAACGCTGGGGTCCACAGTAGTAATGTAACTGACTTGCACTTGTCATAATTGCATTTTAGTAAATTAGTTTGTAACAAGTGTTTTGAAGGTTTAACCTTTTATAGTCAGCAAATGTACAGACTTGAATAAAACATGCTCTGCTAAATACATCTACTTTGGAAAAAGAAGACTGCAACTGAAATTAATTCAAAATGCAGTGTGCTTCAATTACTTTTACTAAATGCAAATCTACAGGAAGCCTGTAAGAGGTTTGTATCTCAATAAATATTTGCACAATCATGTAATTCAAAAAGTGTTAAATGCACACAAACACACCTGCACACATATTATTATTGTTATTGATGTTGTTACACAAATGCATACACGTGTAATTTTGAATCCATTCCATATTTTCATTGAGGATTATGATATATTATACTTTGTTACTGACAATATGGTTGGTGGTTTTAAACATCATAGAAACAGTGACTTTAATTTTAGTTTTCTATTTTAGCTTTCTTAAACATATCAAATTTGCAGTTAATATTTTCCAAAATGGGAAAACAATAGAAAGATACAAGTTAAAAAAAAAAAAAAACTTTAAGAAATGCATCTGTTTCTGCAATTTATTCTTTAGTGTGGTTTGAAAAAAAAATGTATTCATTTTGTCATACTTGAATTGTACACATCTGTGACCTGCTTTACAGATGAAAAGGGCATTTATAAATACATGTGTGTGTGTGTGTGTGTGAAAATGTAAGTGGTTGCTGTTTTTCTGACTAATGTTAATTTCAGAGATCTTACAGTTTGTAGGTGTGCAGTCCTGCTGTATCAAGCTGCTCGGGGCTTACCCCCCCAACACACACATACAAAGTATTCGTTTTTAACCAATGTCCATCTTTGATCATGCTCCACAAAATATTCATTTTAAATGTATGTCCATTTTTGATCTTCTAATCAAAAACAGTTTTGTGCAGATCCATCTAAGCAGCTCTGAGCAGTTTATCACTGTTTAATCAGTCCTGCTTGAACAGCATGGATTTCCTCCCCTTAAACACAATAATTCTCATTGGAAATCTGCCTAATTCCCATTATACCTTACTAAGTTTGTTTATAAATTCCTTTTGTTAGCAAGGTAAAATAATTATGCAGATGTTTCATGAAGGGGAGGATGGTTTAAGAAGGGAGGGAGGATTTGGCATAATGGTTAACGTCTTTACCCGAGAGGGTTTGATTCTAAGCTAGTGTCGTTGGCTATGCTTAAAATCACCCTTCAAAGCAGTTAGCCTAGCATTCAAGTATAAACCTAGACATGCATTATTTGGTGTAATAAATTGATATGTTGAGTCATCAGTAGTTACTATTTATATTTTGTAGATTACTACAGACTACACTTCACTATTTATCCATTTAGTCCTGAGGACAAGGAAATATGATTGCAGTATAGTGGGAGTTGAGATTTCTGTATGGCTGAATGCACAAGACATTAACATACATGGTAGTAGATTAACATAGTATGTACCTACAGTTCTGTTTGGTTTCAGCATTCTGTATGAAGCTTTGAAACAAAAAAAAACAGACCTGTATAAGGCGAATAAAAAAAATCAAAACTATAGGATTAAATGTTGAAAGCAATATGCAATATGAAAATGGTTCTACTATTTACTATCATTGCATTTACTGTATATTGAAAGCATTTAGAACTATGCTTCAAAATGAAGAAAAATAACTATTTTGATGAGTCCTCTTTGCATATCCAAGATTTCCAGCATTATTTTAACATCAATCTTTCAGACATGAGTGTGTCACCACTGCATGGTATTACATGCAGGTTTGTCATTTAGGAATCTATAACAGAAGTGCTTTAAAATGTATTAGTGTTATGGGATGATTACAGACAATAATTAATACTGAATACTGAGGCATTGTAGTGTCCATTGGTAAATCATTTTAGCTTGAGCTAGATTCCTGTATTACTGCAGAAAGTAATATATGGAAATATAAAGTGTAGTTTGTATTTCCACAGATATTATCAAAGCTGAAGCAAAAAACTGAGTCATCTATTTGGAATTTGTATAAATGGGGTACAGCTTTGTTTGCTGTGCACCATATTTCATGTATTAACTAATATCTAAAGATAAAATTGACAAAAACATTTTGAACATTCAATTACCAAATGCACAAACATCAATCCTACTCCTCTGAAGCAGCTCTATGTACATTGCTGTACAATGGGGATTATGGAATTTACCCTTTCCGCACTGTAGTGTGATCTCAGAGTTGGTATATATAATTTGCAGGGGGTGTTCAAAAACGTACATTTTTTTTCATTTCTTCGAGTTTTCAGAAACTCAATCATATGGTCTTGACAAGTCTCAAGTTTCCAAAAACTATGTGTGTGTATATAGATATATATATATATATATATATATATATATATATATATATATATATATATATATATTTATTTATATATATATATATATATATATATATATATATGTATATATATAGACACACAGTGTGTGTGTATTACAAAAAATGATAAGAATCAGCATATTTTCTAAGGTCCTCATTTCTTCTTCTGTCCTAGCTCAGGCACTGTATCTCCATTACTTCTAGTTTCTTTGACAGTTCTAACTTTACTGTCTAGGTTTTTGTACTATGCAGTAGTACTGTTTACTCCACTAAATTGTACACCTTACTTTTCAGCTTCTTTGGTATCCTTTTGTCATACATTACCTCTGACACTCTGGGTCAGTTGCCTGCAGCCTCCTTGACTGTAGCTCTGACCTCTTCATTCAGACTTCCCTTTCCTCAATCCACCTACATGAAGCAGTTAACCTGTTCCACTATTTTCCCTTCTATCTCAATTCTCAGATTCTTCTGATTTAACCTGTTTGCTCTCATTACAACTGTCTTATCTGCATGCAGTTTCATCCCAGTACCTTTAGTGTTGCATTCCATTCTCTTGTTGTATGCCTGTAATTCCACTTCAACTGCACACAACAACTTTGTTGATCTGTCCCATCCAACCTGCTTGTTAATGTAATCCATTCTCAGTATAACCAGCAGTGGGCTCTGAGCTGAACCCTGATGCACACCCACTCCCACTGGGAACCTGTGCGTGAGTCTGAACACTGTTCATACTTCTGTTATTGGGTCCTTGTGCATAGACTGCACTAGTCTACCAATATTTCTGGGACTTCAAACTACCACAGGACTGCCCACATCAGCTTTTTTTGGGACCTTGTCATATGTTTTCTCCAAGTCTAGGAATGCCCAGTTGATCTCTTTTTTTCATCTCTAGCTTCTTCTCATCTGTCTTGCTGCAAACATTCTGTCAGCCATGCTGCATCCCGATCTGATTCTGAACTGTTCATTTCCTATCTTACTTTCTACTACTCTGTTTATTCTTTTTTTAATCATCCTGTCCAGAACTTTCATGCAGTGTGACTGGTGTTTGATACTTCTATACTGCCCACAGTTGTGAATGCCCCCTTTGTTCCTGAACAGTGGCACTAGTATGCTTATACGTTAATCATCTGGGGTATACCTTTCTCTCCATACTGCTACAAGTACCCTCTGGAGCCATTTATTCTCTTATTCAGCCAACATCTAAATCATATCTGTTGTGACATAATCGGAGTCTGTTACTTTCCCTGACTTAATTTTTCATAGTAAGTATAACTCTTACATATTTTTGAGCCCCTCTTTCCCTTCTATCATAGACTGTGTCTGGGACAGTACAGCTTCTGCGGGGTTTTCTTCATTCAGAAGCTGCTGGAAGTACTCCTTCCATCTGCCTTTGATATTCTATGGCCTGACAAGCAGGTTGTTGCTAGTATCCCTTAGGAAAGTTGTCTGATGACTATCTTCTTTATCTTTCTGTCTTTGCCTTGTAATGTAATGATTTTCTTTGCAACCATCTATTGAATCACTTTCCAGAAGCTGGTAGATTGCATCTGATGATTTGTTCTTTGCAAATGCAGCCACTTTCTTAACTTCTTTGTTAGTAAACCAGTATTCTTTCTTAGCCTGCTCCATCTTTTCTGTCTTATACTTTTTCTTTCATTCCTTCTTTCTTTTGATGACTTCTTGGACCTTTACATTCTTCCACCAGTTTTCCTTATTTTCGTACTTGGCTCAGCCACATATCTATTCTATAATCCTTACACGTGCTACTTTAATGTACTGCCATTCTTTTTCAACTCCACATATTTCCACTTTCTCCTGAGGTGCTAGAGCCCTAATAATTTCCTTGAATACTTGCACTTTCTCTCCAGTCAATTTCCAGATCTTCATCCTAGTCTCTGTTGACAATATGGACTTTTATGACAAATGCTTTCAGCTGATTGTGGCAACCCATGCTTTATGCTGTGATTTGACTATTTCATTGTGGATGACTTTCCAATCAAGGATTCTATCCTGCTTCTTTTTCCTTACATTAAGAAAGTATACCTGAATTCCATATTGGCCACTCTTGTATGTGATCTTGTGATTATCTCTCTTGTTGCTGCATTATGATGTTTTATTGTAATCCTTGATGGGGCACCTTTTTTGCTGAGTTTGCATATTCTGCCTTTGTGTAGTTAGAGTCTCCTGTTTCTTCTCACAGATCCATTACATGCTGGTTGGTGAGCTGATAATGCTTACATTCTGCCTAGGTAAGTGCGTGGTGTATGGGTACATATGCATGCATCCTATAATGGAGTAGCTTCTTGCCAAAGAAATAATTCCTAACTTACAATTGTTACTTATTAGGATAGGCTGTAGCTCCAGTACTGAATTAGACAACATCGGTTTCAAAAATGAATGAATAGATGAAGGGGGAATTTAATAAAGCCTGCATGGACTTATTTTCCATGTAGGTATAGTGGCACACTGCTTACATGAAAGTAAGCAGATGTGCAATGCAGTAAATGGAGCTGAGGGGCGTGCACGAGCGTGCAAACACGGTATGTACAATGTAAGACTGCTGTGGTTTCTAATGAGGCAGGACCTGAAATTGTATAGTTTCCAGGTGCTGTGCACATATCTGTATGCAAATGAGCTGGGTTTACTGGATAGCACAAATGGGTATCTGTGTCCGCAGATCCCATCTGTGTTAGAAATGTGTTGGTGTCCACAGAAGCAATAGCTGACATCAAAAGCTGGTGTGTCCTCAAACTTTTAAGCTCATTGGAGTTCAGTGGTACCTGTTTGAGTGGCTTGCCACTCTACTCAGCAGGGAGGTGTGTGTCCAGTGACTGCTAAGCTTTGTTTACCTTCTGGGCACATGTTTCAGTGGGTTTGAGAGTATTTGAGCATGTTTCATGGCACACAGTCATGCTGAGCATGACCTTCCATGGGGGCATATCTGCTTACTGCTAAGCCTTATTTACCTGTGTGGAGTGGGTTTGCATGCCACGCTGCTGTGCTCAGCAAGGAAGGCTCTCAAAAAAATTTGGCTGAGAAAGCCAATAATATATTAATTACTGATGAGCCCTGTTTCACTTAAACTAGAGCCATTAAACCCCTTAATGATGTACTTGGCAGGTGGAATGCATCATAGGTAGCCAATCACACAGGCTACACCTACAGCAGAGCACTATAAAGTATGCATACACCCTTCAATCTGATTTTCCACATACAATGCGCCATTGGAGTACAGACTTGGGAATTTTAACCAAGAGAATGCTAGGGGGTGCTGCAGGTCTGCTACGTATGTATGTGTTAGATGCTGAGGTCAGTGCAGCTGCTGCTGATGCTGACCATAGGCCTAGACTGAGAAGGAGAAGACTGTTCAGGGCCAGGGCAACCTACCAGGAGCTACATAAGCTGGAGGTTGTGGAGTGCTACAGGGTGGACAGAGACATACTACAGGAACTCACTGAGCTTTGCTCCCTCAACTCAGACCCAGAGCCAACAGAGGGGAACCCATCCCAGTGGAAACAAAGTTATGTGTAGCCCTTAGGATATTAGCTACAGGTACTTTCCAAAAAACTACTGGGGACATGATGGGGTCTCACAGGCATCTGGATCCAGGGCACTCCACCAGTTCCTGGATGCCATGCTACCACATGCCAGTGAGCACATTTATTTTCCCCACACCCCTGAGAAGAGAGCTAGCAGTATGCAACTCTTCTACCATGTAACACACTAACCTGAGTTACTGGGTTCCATAGATTTCACTCATGTACACATCAAGGCACCACCCAGTGAAGAGAGTAGAATCTATGTCAACTGCAAGGGGTATCACTTCATCAACTGCCAGGTCATGTGCAATGCCCAGGGCATTATCATGAATGTGTGTGCTGGCAGCCCTGACAGTCATCATGACTCCCATAGCTGGCACACATCACAGCTGTATCAGAACTTTGCTAGTGGGGACATCCCACATGGCCATTTACTTGGGGATGCTGGCTATGCACTGGAACCGTGGGTGATGACACCCATCAGAAATGCACACACACACACACCAAAAAACACCATCATGAGGCACATGCACAAACTAGGAACATCATAGAGCATGTGTCTGGGCTGTTGAAGTCACGGTCCTGGTGCCTCAATATATCTGGTGGAGCCCTGCAGTACTCTCCTGCCACATGTGCACAGATGTTCACAGTATGTGCCATGCTACACAATATGAGCCTGTGGAAACAGCTGCAGCAGGATCAGCAAACGGAAGAGATTCACAGCCCCCCACCAGTGCCTAGGTCACCACAGCTGCACCCACAGAGGGACACGGAGGAGGAACTCCCTAAGTCTGTCCTTGAAGGCAGACATAGGCATGCTCAATATGCCATGGCCTTGGCAAGAGACAATGCATAGCACATGTACTGGTGACCTAGGGCCCTAGAGACTGACACCTTATTCTGACTTGAATACATATTTGTAAAAATGATGCCAGCCAGCCCACACAACCTGTACCTCACCATGTACTGGCTGTGGACTGCATGCATCAGACAGAGACAGCCCCAAACTACATGTCTGTCAACTGCTGCATTTGCAAGGTAAGTCATTCTCCTATATACCACTTGTAAGGGGTACTATAATATAGTAGCATATGTATGGACCTGCTAATGTATGCAAGGGAATATAGTGGGCTATATGTAGTGTGCTACTGGGATACTTGCAAAGATCTATAGTGGGCTGCTGGTCTATTTGTACAGATCTAACAGCCACTTGGGACAACAGGTACTCTGTTCACTAGTATGTGTCCCATAATAGCCACTAGCCCACAGGGAGAGGTATGCAGATTGTTACCCTGTGTGTGGTGTTTCACCATGTACCCCAGGTACATCATACCTCTCAACCTCTTAGAGTAGGAAATATGGCCAAATAAAATGAATAAAAGTGGGACCAAGACCCACAAATTGGGACAGGTTTGAAATATTTGCTCCTACAAACATAGAATGTCAATAGAATAACAGGTCCTGCATTAGCATGAGTCTCCTGATGTGCATGGAGTCAGAAGCTCAAATGTCTGTCATTATTTATTTTCTTCAGTCTTCACTGTTTTGCCATTAATTTGCCTGATAACCACATTGTTATGTGAAACGGGCCAAAAATATGAAGCAAAAGTCTTGACAGTCTGTCAAGCTCTGTACAGTTCTGAAGTATAAGTCATGTATTAAGGTCAGCAAACAGCTGGGGAATGCCTTGGACAATATCAGGGACCTGCAATACTGTGGTAACAGGTGCAGCAGCCAATGGCCTGCAGCACACAATAATCTCGGACTGGAGTACAGGTAGCTCTGGCCTGGAGTCACATTGTAAGTACTGACAATCACACTGGGCATGTTCCTACACTTAGCTAACTTGAGTCCAAGTCTGTTGCCTCTACCGTCCAAAGACCTGCTGTGTGGACATATGACTGTACAGACATACAGCTACGTATATATAGTATACATATCTGTCTCTGCCTATCCCTCTCACATTTGATTAGTGTCTCTATTAGTATGTGGCATATATATATATATATATATATATATATATATATATATATATATATATACTTTGTGGTAATATGTATATATAGCTATATAACGTACAGTGATACATAGACTCCACATATACATCTACATAATACATTTACATTACTTGCACACACAGCTACATTTAAGGAGGCATCCTTGTTATACACATTTATATAGATATGGGCAGGGATGTAGGAATGTCTCCACATACCCCAGAATGCTAGGGTTATCAGCACATACTCATCACAACAGCTGTCTGATGAAACCAGACCAAGGCTGCAACAGCAGATAATCCACACTCCCAGACCCCTGTGCCTGCGGACTGTCACCCTGTAGACAGACATAGATATGCAGGTGGTGTAATGTACAATGAGTGCAACACATGCCTTGGACAGACCATATTGTCCCTGGCCACATCAAACTGCAAACAGCCACATATGGCCAGACTGGTAAGTGTACACACATAGCAGGGATATTACCAGGTATCCCACCCCTAGGACACTAGATGCAATAACAGTACCAAGCAGTATCACACTGCAGGCCACACATGCTGTCTAACACAAGGCCACTTTGTGTACTCCACAAGTACTCTGCCTGCATCATCATATCCATCAGACATAACCTGTGGCATGTGCAATAGGTACTGTGAGCTGTAGTGTGTAATACTAGATAGATAGGATTTCTAATCTGACATCATCCAACTGTGTGTGTGTGTGTGTGTGTGTGTGTGTGTGTGTGTGTGTGTGTGAATATATCCCCTCACAGCACTATAGAAATGTCCATATCAGCTGTTTTGTGTAATGGTATGCATTTTATGGCCCTGTGACTGGCTGCTGGCCTCTAAAGTTCCACGACTACAACTGCTGTGGATGTCATCCACCTTAAGAGCACTGGCTGACAGTCTAACAGCAGATAAACTCCATAGTGCATGTAATAAGTACTGCAAGCTATAGTATGTACAACCAGATAGGTAGTAGTTCTAATCTCACATTATCCAACTGTGTGTGTGTGTGTGTGTGTGTGTGTGTAAATATGTCCCCATGTGGCACTTAAGGTATGGGGTATCTCTGTGCAACAGTTATGTATTTTATGCCCAGTGACAAGCTGCTGGCCTCAACACTGGTCTCCTTTAAAAGGCCCACTGATTTCATCCACCTTAAAAGTGCTGGCTGACAGTGTAATGTCAGATAAACAGTGTGGTGCATGTGATAAATAGGGTTCTAATCTCACAGCATCCAACTTGTGTGTGTGCCTGCGTGTGTATATATGTCCCCTTGAATCACTAGAGATATGCCCGTGTGGCCTACCCCTGTGCATTGGTTATGCATTTTATGGAGCTGTGACTAGTCGCTGGCCCTAAACTGCCCTGCTCTACATTAAGCATAGTTGATGTCTGCCACCATCTAGAGTTGTACGTACAGAGGGTAGTAGAGTGTGGCACAGGGTATGAAAGCACAATGACGTTGACTGTTCTCATTGTCCCTGACACCCTGTTCTACACATACTATATGGACTTAGGAAGCCATGCATGTATACTGGCATACCTTGCTGATGTCATATCTCGGTTGTGCTGCCTTGCCATCCTGTGCTGCTGTATTGCTGCCATGTGTCCATAGTTGAACTGCTCAGAGTCCTGGGAAAAAAACATACTCAGGTCCATGACACACCTGTCATTGTGTAACACTATCACCGGTGTACCAACAGGCAACAAAGATATACAATGTTTGATGTGTAGTCATGACACATGCCAGCATACAGTACCTGTCATAGCCCACAACAACTGCCATGGCATAACACTACTGCACTACACAAACACATGTAAAGTTATATATTCACCCTGTGCATCAGACACATATATGCAGGTCCCAAATTGATGGCAAGGATGGCAGGGATGTGGCACAGGTATTATCACATGGTGTGGTGTGGGAGTGCCAGAGGGCTAGGCTGTGCCAAACAGTTAACAGCATGTGTGTGAATCAGGAAGGGGTGCTGGTCAGATGGGCTATGGACCAGTGCCATGTGTGTCTGTTGGTGACATGCAAGTGACAGTGGTGTTGGAGTGTGTGCATGTATGCAGTCAAGCCCAGTGCTAGCCCTACATGTGTGTACAGTGTACATGGTATGAGTGGACAGTTCACTGTCTCCAGCAATGAACACTGGAACTGGCTTCGCCAGGAGTAGCAAGGGCACCACCGTGCCCAATGTCAGATATGGTGCTAGTACCTGATGGTGACTGCTGTCTGCCTAGCCTGTGTCCCCATGGGACCACCCAGGACCATGTGCTCATGCCCTGCCACATTGTGATGTGGACAGCACACTTCACTCTGTAGCGCTGGAGATACTGCCACTACAGGACCGTGGGTATGCATTGCCACGTGGACTCTCAGCAGATCATGTTGCTGGCCTACGTCCAAGTGTCCATTGCTGAACTCCAACCAGATGTTTCAGCACATACACTGTGTACTCAAAGACAGACACTGTCTCAGCCCACCGTCTGTCCACTACATCAGTGAAATGATCCAGGGTGTCATCAATGCAGTGGAGGCAGTCACGGATGTCAGACTGTGCTGCATCCATAACCCTAAGCATTCATCTGGTATTGCATTCAGAACATGCCTGTGCCTCCATGACAACCTGAAACATGCGATGTGTGACCAGTGATGTGACACCTAAAACAGGAGGTGGATGGGCAGCAGTCCTCCTTCAAGCACCCTTGTCTATCTGCTTGTGTGGGACCTCACCAGATCTCTGGCTATGGCCAGTGTCAACACTCACTGGTGCCATAGTTCTCACACTGTCCTGCATTATGTCACCACCCTCTGACTCTCCAATATCTGTGGCCTCTGGTGACTGGGTATGTGTGGTCATACTGACTATGTGCGGAGACAATGGGGACATAAGAGGGATGTCAACTGCTGGAACAGATTCAGCCACCGACAACCCCACCTGTGCCTTACAATGGCCACTATCATCATCAGAGTCTGATGAGACATTGACATCATGTTGTGAGGAGGACAGACTCCAACCCCCCCCCCGTTCACCTGTGAGAAACAAGACACAAAAGCAGTACATTACCACGTGCACTATTATGTATGGTAATCCACACAGACTCATACATATGAGGCTCCACTGCTGCATTACATGTCCCACATCTTCTCATCTCTAATCCCATGCACAACACGCAAATTCACAACATACAAAGACAACTCAAGCCCTGTATAACATGCACATCACCTACATCTGGGTAACATTGCCAGTACACAACACCTGTGAGGTATGAAATATGACAGTGTATGTGATAGAACTACACATAAAACCCAGTGCACCTGTTTTGAGAATGATATGCCAGTTGAAGTATCACTGCCTCAGGTATGTACCATCTCCCTATTGTGTTTGAATGAGCATCTTGGAGTAATTGTCTCAAGTACAGCAGGCTGCATAGTTACTCATAACTATAAGTGCAAACATGTTAATGTTTGTATAAATACACACCTGTCATTCCATTGGCTATGTACTGTAGTTAACTGCTCCAAAATGGAACATACACCTATTCTCCTCTGGCTAAGCATAACAGTTGTGCTTAATGCAAAATGGCAGCCCTTAACTTTCAGAGGGTATATATGATCTGTAAAACAACAGTATCACACTTACCAGGTACAGGACCATTGACTCCGGCCACACCTGATGGACCTATGAAAAGGTGAGGGAGAGGTATTGTCAGCCACACCAAATGTTGCAGTGTTACAAGGTAATATGTGCATATATCCACATGTACAGTAGCTAATGTGATGCTTACTATATTGCTGACATTCTGAGCATGTGTGCAAAACTGTGAGTAAAAGCCAAAACCCCCACCTCCACCTGACACCCATGTACTGGTCTATAGAGCCTGTCACAATGACTGCTAATATTTTATGCTGGTGAACACAGTGACCTTACCTGGGTGCTCCTCTGCTGAGGACGCTGTGGCACCCATCTCCAGGGTGTATGGTGTGATGCATGCCTGGGAGCTGTTGCTGGATTGTAGGTTCCCCAGGAATTCCTCTGTGGCCAAGAATAGTTGTTCTGTTGCAGGACCTCCACCGGTGGCAGCATGATCCCTGGCAACAACAGTTGCCATTTGACATGTGGCATTGACCAGCTCTGTGTCCTGGTATTGAACCTGCTCATAGGTCCTGTCCTGTTGGCCAATCTTATTAATAGCCCTCACAAGGTCACCCCACAATGCTGCCCACTGTTCATGATTGTAGTGACCCCTTGAAAGCAGGATATGATGGTGGAGTCCGAGGGCATCCAGTATAGCATCACTCTCTGCAAATGAAAATGGTGGATGTCTCCATTGGTACATCCCTCCTGCAAGACAAGAGGGGAACACAATACATGACCAGATATGTGGATGTCCACTATGTATAGACCCTTCACACGCATAATGGCCTGCACTATCCACTGCTCCTTCACATGTTATACCTACAGTCTGGCAACACACTACATGTGTGGCTATCACCAAGATAGTAGCAATACTGGGTACTGTCTCTGAGTGCCATGATAGACTCTGTTGTATTTCTCTGTATCCATCACTGTAGTGTACTGTGGAATGTCCCCTATGTGCAAATGGCCACTAATATGTCATAAGGCGACTGTCGGACAAATAGCAGTGTGCTATTACAACTATATGGGGACAGTCCAGCAACACCAGTGTGTCACAATGACAGATAGCAATGCAAACCTGCTGTAGTATATGTCCCCTGTAGGCATCATACCTCTCAACTATATAGATGTTTGCAGAATGTCACTATGTTTGCCTCATAGATGTGGTTCTTTTTGCACAAGCTTGTGGATGTTTGACAAATGGTTGTCCAATCATTGATGGTTGCTGTCAGAAAATTAAAACAGAATCTAACTATTACCCATCAGACTCCTCAGAAAACACTTATGCTACAGTAAAATCTGTTGGTCTATTCACATTCTTACTTTGTATGGCCAATATGTATACTCTGTTGCTGAGGTTGGGCCTTTATCCCCCCATTAATTATGACTTTGTCCTGATTTCTTACTGTAGGAGGTTGAGAGGTATGTTAGGCATAGCTCTCAACTAGACAGGGATGAATGTCCATGAAACGGACGTAGCCAGAGTACAACAGGGACATTCAGGGATACTTTTATAATGTTAGTACTATTTATGTGTGACATTGACTGACTGAGGGGAGGTTAATTACAGTACATCGTTTGGTGTTACAGGAGTGTACACACTTACTTAGTGTCACTATGTCTTACATGTAATCCACTATCTTTACTACAACAGACAACCGTTGTAGGAGGGATTGACAGGGACAGAGCAGGGATGATTTTCAAAGCAGGGACAGTTGATAGGCATACCTGTAGGACAGCTGAGTATCACTGACATGTCAATAACATAGATCTAATACAAGCCTACGGTTTTAATCCCTATTTCCCATAACTCCATCTTACCATCTGCATCCTGTTTTATGGGGAAATAGAGGACATACCTTGTAGAGTGATGTATTCCTTTTTTGAAGCATTTCTCTGCAAATGCTTTGCACACACACTGTTTGTGTGAGTAAAACCACACACAGACCTGTTCCCCATAAACAGTTGCTTGCCTTTTGTAGATAATGCTTATTAACAGATAATTGCCTCTGCACCAGTCTGTGGCTCAGAATTTCTAATTGCATCCAAAACAGCTGAATTGCACTATTATTAGCAAATGACATGGCACCACAGTGCAATATATGAGGCCTTCATGTAGGTCTTGGCCCCTTTCTTAGTTTTTGCGATGGACATTACTGAGGTGTGGAGACAACAGCATCACAGAGGATAAGTACAAGTACTGTCCACTGTAGAGATTATGAAGTATGTCCACAGTTTTGCCTCATATAATTGGTCAGTGTCCCATGACAGTGTGGTCATCTGGCAGTTTACTGACAAGTATTGTGAGCTGAGGTCAGTAAGGGAAGAAACATGTGAGTGTCACACTTCACACCCATCAGAATATGCATGATAACGCAGTAGCTGCTATTCTATCAACTTACTATCTTTGTAGGGGCAAACTGTGAAACATGTACCTATCTCTGGGTCTTTACCCCCCTATGTATGGTTGTCTCCAGATCACTTGTTATACGGGGTTGGGAGGTATGGTTGGTCTGTAGCAGCTACCTTAACATACAGCCATGTATGCTCCAGGCTGCAGCTGCCACTGCAACCTAGGATACATAGGGGGGCGTGTGAACACTTTGTAGGTCAGCAAGCTGTACATGTAACTTTGGCAGCAGTGACAGCCCTGTTTTTACAGCAGAGCCAGGGTAATGGTACCCTTTACAGGCCAATCAAGGTGTGTGCTGAAGGTACATCTGTTATGCAACAGTGCCAATAGCAGAGTAGTAGGCGACATATAGTTAGGCTATAAGAATATGTGCAGTGTGTCCCTACCTACAGACCTTTGACTTGAAAAACTGGGTTTCAGATAATTCAGTAGCAGTAACCTATGGGGATTAAAATTGCATGACTCAGTCATTACTTGCTCTCTTCACAACAATGTAATTGATGTGCAACACACTAGATTTTAACCCAGGACTGTGTGTGGCAAAATGTTCTGCACACAAGTCATTTAACAGACTGAACTACTGAGTCAGAGCTGGAGCAGGTGTAGTTGCCAGATATATGTGCAAACATACAGGCTGTGACACAGGCTGTCTGCATCCATCAGTATGTGTGTGGCTTTCAAAGGCAGTTGTTCTGTAGCAGGGTCCCAGTTGAACATATGTACTGTGCCATTGATGCCTTAGCAGGTGTGTTTAAAGATGCTGAAGGTAAAAGGGAACATTTAACTGCTATCCCAGGCCTCATGTACTGCCATTATTATTTATTTGGCTATCTACCGATGTATTTATGTATCAGAGTCCCAGGTACACTCCCATTTTTCACATTAGTTTTGATTTCAGTCGGTCAGTGGCAATCAGTATGTATTGCTAGAAACACCAGCTTTGGTTAAGATGTGTGTGGCCTAGTGGCCAAGTGCAGTAAGCTGTAGTTGACAGGGGCCTCGGTTTGAAATGTGGCAGTGGTGATTATTTGTATACGTGCCTAACACTGTGAGAAACACATAAGATCATTAAGGCACATTAAACTCACTTAGGCGTATTTGCGTGGTGTGGCAAGGTGCTCCACTTAGCTCCAAGTAAACCTGCACTAAAAATTATAAAGAAAAGAAAAGAAAAAGGGAGTGATAGGGCAGTGGTGAAATGGGGGCAAGCAGGGGGAAAAACACAGTAAAAGGCAGGTAGGGATGTACAGGAAGGGTGTAGGAAAGAACCATAGCTTTCCATTTTTTTTACAGCAACAATGGTGCATTTTGACAGATTTTGTGGATTAATTTGAACTCTCAAACCCCAGAGAGAGGGTTAAGGGCAACATAAATGTGCTGACAAGCCAGTTGGACCAAATTAGTTGTGTCCAGTTGACATGCATGTGAAATGGAGAGCTATGCATGGGGCAATATATATATATTTTTTGTGGGACAGGTGCTTTTTTGTTTTTTTGCTTTGTAAGGAGAGAGTGTGTTGGGGAAGGGCTATAGGTATGTGTGGCAAGGTAAGTTGGGTAGGAGAGGATGCAATTGCAGATAGACAAGACAGACAAAACAGCAGAGGTGGTGTATGACAAATGAGGGGGTAAACAACTTTGATGGGGAGGGTGTTGTGGAATCTGAGATGCATGTGCCTCCAGATAGCAGGAGCATGACTCACATTTCCACCCATGGGCAGTCAGCACTGCTGCTTCACTGCTCTGATGGAGGCTGTGGTGGAGGCTGGGAGTCAGGGCCAACCAGCTGCACCAGGTTGCCCGGTCTGCCCTCAATCCGGCACAGGCGATGTTCATAGCTCCTATGAACAATCCTGTGCACCATGGCTGGTAGTTGATCCTGGGTGACTACCTCCCCCCCACCACTCCTGGGAGGAACAGGCCCCATTCCCTGAGATGGTTCCACCCAAAGGTGGTGCAGTGCCAGTGGAGTGGCCACCACCAGCTTGGGTCCCAGACATGCTAGGACACAGTGCCATGGCTGGCTGAAGTAGGGTAGGTGGATCACCAGGAACCAGCCTACTTTGACATGCTGTGGTTATAGAGATAAAGCAATACATATAGGTTAGTTATGAACAAAACCATTGTTAGTAATAACAGCATGCCAGAACACTGGAAATAACCCCATTACATTCCAATGCATATTATATGAAACAGAACAATAAATAACAGAACAGTCAGTATATTAAAAGCATGCCAGTAAAAGTTATGGCATAAGACCAACAGATTAGGTAATTCAACAAGATATGTTAATATGCCACCATAGTAATACATAATAATAATAAAACACATGCCCCAAGATAAAGTTTATGGAGCAACATATGTTAAAAGTAAACCATAGCAAAAGAATAACAATAATAAATATATAAAGATAAGAGGTGGGGAGAGAGATAAATACAGTCTGTTAATACAATTATAGGCTATATAGTTGACAACAGTACTGCTATCTACTCTATATGTCTGTCCTTTCGTTATGTGTAAAAGTGCCCTATAGCTGCTGTAGCACATATATACCTCTCAAGCTATCCTCATGGGACAGTATGGGCCAAGCAGTAACAACTGCAGGTACACAACTACACAGATCACTTGCACATCAGATGGACCTATATAACTACCAAGGTGTACTGTGAGCTGAAGTAGTGTTAGTTTTCTATTTTACATAATAATGTCAATGATACATCTGTGACAGAGGGATTATGCAACAGTAATTACATTCTGTGACAGCATGACACTTGAGAGACATGTATGTGTACAGTACAGAGAGTAAACAACTATCATGCCTTGATTGGCAGGCATGGGAATAGAACCCAATAGCAGTGACTGCAGAGGACATCTGCATCAGATGCATTAACTGACTGCAGCAACATTTAACAGACACTCCAGGCATGCAGCCATACCAAAGTTTACATATTTTATTTATTTTATTATTATTATACCTATTTCCTTTATTTTATGCTGTATTTTCACATTCCTGGTAATGATTGTAACAGTCTTGTGACATCTAAACACACAATAATTTACTCATAATATGGGCTATCTCACCCTTTTACCTGTACTTCCTGTGGAGAGAATATCTGTAAACATTACATGACTGATACTGTAATATTTATATCTACATAGCACTGGATTTGAACCCTGGTCTATGTGTGGCAAAAATGTACTTCATACAGAGCATTTAGCAAACTGAACTACTGCATCACTCCTAATTACTGACTGATATTTGCCTAGAGCTCACCTGGCACCAAAATATGACATGGTAATAGTAGTACAGTTTTATACTTGACTGCAGTGACAGTTGAATACACATGCATGACATTCAAGCATGACAGAGATACTAGGTAAACTATACATTACTAAATAGAATTCAGGTGTATACAATGCAGTGTTAAGTGTGTTGAAATATCTGTGAAGTCAAAAAACAATACCCGATTATGGGTTATTATTTGCAATCCACAACTAGCACACTGTTATACCTGACTGCTTCACCGCACCTCACAGCATGAATGCTTGTAGCTGACATCCAACGGTAACAAGACAATCCTGGTGTACACAGTTTACATTGGTGTTATTGCTCTTGGTCCATGTGTTGTTGCAGACCAGTTGTCAAATTAATTTCTTACAAAACAGCTCTGAACTTATACTTATTGCACAACAGACTTTATTAGATTTACCTTCATGCAGGTACTGATGAGTGCGTGCGGGTGTGTGCCTTCTGTTGAAGGTTGGGCACTGGGCTGGCAACTTGACACAGTAAAAGCTCCACTGCCAATCATGAGCAGACAGGTGAACCACTGTGCTGACCCTTAACCGGGAAAAGCTGAAAGAAGAAGACAATTATAGAACAGTTGTAATAATTGATTTCCTGCAAAACAGCCCTACTTGCACACTTATTGCACCACAGACTTTATTAGATATACCTTCATGTAGGTACTGATATTATTCAAGGGTTTCATTGCAGAACAGTTGTCATAATTGATTTCTTGCAAAACAGCCCTACTTCCACAGTCATTACACAACAGAATTTATTAGAGATACCTTTAATCAGTCACAGGTATAGTTTTAAGTTTTTATTGCAGAACAGTTGTCATTATGCAAGTGTTGAATACAGCTGCAATTCCACAGTTATTGCACTACAAACTTTATTGCATATACTTTATTACGGTTGATGCTTTAGTCTTCCCTCCTTATGACACTACAGTTGGCAGTATAGACTTCTTGCAGTACAGGTGTAAGTCCACATTCATTGCAATACAATATTTACTGTATATATTGAATCACAGTTAATGCTTTCTCTTTCTTGCTTATTTGAGTATAGATAGCAAAATACATCTGTACTCACCACACTCACAATGTAACATGGCCAAGCACCCGGCATGCACCTCGATGTTGAAAACCCTCTCCTCTGCAGCTGTTGGGAGAGAAGCACACCATTATGCATACTAGTTTAGCAGATATTCAAGATTATCTATTGGTGACCCACAGGTAAAAGTACTTACATACATGCGGGACATTCCCTTCCCGAAATTCTTGGACTCAGGTATCCAACAGAGCCCCCTTCCATATTTTTAGGTAGGCATGGTGATGACAACACTGCTCACCTGTGGGAGGGATACTAGTTGCACTCAGGTCTCCACCTTGCACTCTGAGCCTTGGTAACCTCCCTGCATCAGCCGGTCATCATGTTTTTTGACATGGAGTCTGACCATGACCCTGGAGTCCTGAATGCCCCAATGCTGTGCCCAAAAGTGAGATCCCTCTCCAACTCCTGCCATTGTATCTTTCAGAGCCAGAACTCCAATTTATTATGCTGTATTCCTGCCGATTAGGCTTAATATTGCCTGTTTTCCCACACTTACATGCCATTGGGCAATATTTAAAAATGCAGAGCATCACTTAGTGCTGCACAAACCAGTGCTGCTAAACTAAACAGTGTGGAAACTGGAATACACCGAATGCTTGGCTGTGCTTAGCAGTGTACAAACCAGCCAAGCGGTGGCAAGCAGTGCATAAACATTGTCAGCCATTATATTGTTTATGCAGTGCTTAGCAGGTACAAGCAAAGTTTAGCTGAGTGCAGCAAGGCAGTATTTAAAAATAATTTGCATAATTTCAAATTCAAACAAAAATGTTAACTTCCCCTTCCATGTATTCAAAACCTGCACCTACTGCACAAGAGTCCTCAGCTCTACCCATTTAGCTACATGGATATCTAAAATTTTACTATACCTTTACGTATACCTCCGAGCTACCTTTAAGCAGTGCTGAGTGCCATGCTACACAAACCCACTCAGCTAAGCTTAAACCTGACATTTACATAAATAATTAAATATATCCAGTTTCTATTTTTAGATGTTTGGCAGGTGTCTCAGCACCACTTAGCACTGCTGCACTCTGCGCCGAGCAAACATGTTTTTTAAAAAAATAAAAAAAATAAAAATTAAATTACATTGTTATAATACAATTGGACAGCGCAGGGAGCGTGTTACTCATCTGTGGACACAGCACCATACTCCCTACACCAATACAATAACAGTGTTTCACAGCTCTACCTCAGCAACGTGCCATGATTAATATGCATGGAGCACTGCCGAGAGGGAACTGTGTATACGGACACAGTAACATTCTGTGTAGGCTCTACACTATGCCTACATGGATTTTATTAACTCTAGGGGTACTTTTTTTATTTTTAATATGTTTTTGAACAAGAAACGCAAATGAAAAACAAAAATACATAGCCATCATTGAATAAAGTAAGAAAATATTATCAACAAAAGTGGCAGGGTCATCAATACTCAAAAATGTTTCATGTTTATCAGATTTTAATGTTATAATTAGTGTTGTACAGTATTCATTTATTTATTTTATTTATTTATTTTACATTTGTTGGCCAGGTTTGTCCAACTGAAGTGAAGAGTCTTTTTTCAGTGGAGGCCCGGGGAGAAAAGCTCCAACATATTCTAAAATTTTTATTATAAATTAGCATTAAACAGCAATGTTACAGGATTATTACAAGGCATTAAGTAGCAATACAATGGCATACAATGTGAATAATCAAGAGTATAACAAAGCTCTTTTAAGATGTATAAAAAAGAAATAATATGTCATTAAGATGAATATAGTTTTTGTGGTAAGTGGTTACAAAAACCCAGTTTTATCATAATGTAGTTGCATGAAAGCAAGACAATTACAATATAATGTTTCTCTGAGGCAATTTGCTTAATAGGTTTTAGAAGACAGTACAAACAGTAGTCAAGGAAGATTAGAGAGAGCTAGTGAGAAGAGTGAGTTAAGGGCAGAAAGTAGATTAAGGTATGAGAAGTGGGGGATGTTAAGGACGGAGAGTGCAGTGGCAGGACCAGTGACTTTAAAGTGCGCTTTGGTGGCTGTCTTAAATTGTTTAGGATGTGTAAGGGTACTGATATCTAGTGGAAGCCTATTCCTGGCAATAGTGGGGTGATGGCTATACATGTTAAGTCCAAATTTAGACTTGGGTTTGTAGATTTGTAGTAGGTCTTGGTTAGAGCTTCTGAGAGGTCAGGAGGGAGAATAATGGGAGATGAGAGGGGAGAGTGCCAGTCAGTAGGAAGGCTGCTATAGGATAGAATGGATGATCTGGAGATGAGAGAGAAGAAGCTGGTGGGGTAAGTCAAGCCAGTTTAGATGTTCTAGAGAGGGACAGTTATGGGATTTGTAGGTCTGTCTGGCAGCAAATCAAGCTACTTTGTTGTAGGTAAATTTGAGTTTGGTCAGGAGTGTTGAGTTAAGGTTTGTGAGAATTTGAGAACTGTACATTAGACTGGGTAGAAGGTAGGTAAGAGAGAGAGAGTAATCTTGGCTTCAGAGGTAAGGAATTTCTTGTTACGGTAAAAGAGTTCTAGTTTTGAATGAGTCTTTTTGGTACAGTTATTAACATGCAAGACAAATTTAAGCTGATCATCTATGGTTATGCCTAAGAGCTTAGTGCTGGATTCTACCTGAATAGGAGTGTTATTAAGGGACTGTATGGAGAAGGAGGGTTTAATATTGTTAAACTTTTTAGGTAGGAAGAGTAACAGCTTTGTTTTTTTAGGGTTAAGGATGAGCTGGTTGTTGGAGAGCCATGTTTCAACTAAGTTAAAAGATGCCTGAGTAGCTGAGAAGAGCTTAGAGGGAGAGTTGGGTATGGTGATGACTGTAGAGTCATCTGCATATTGCACTAATTTATCTTTCCATACAAAGCTCATGCCACATAACTTCTATATTACAGATTTAGAGAGATACCAATACTATTCTTTGTATAGTGTTTTATCATCTGAACCCATGTACATTATAGTAAAGAAATACTTTGTGCCAATTCGATTTACTCCATTTATACTTGAACATATCTAATAGTGTGATAAAATACTTTTATTACCTTTAAAAGAACATGAAAAAACTGAGGAACCATCAGCCAATGCAAGAACAAAGCAGTAATGGGTCCTGCGGACATTAGTGTTCTGTATATTAAGTTTCATATGCTAAGTGTGCTGCAGATGTTACTCTTCCCAAAGTTATGTAAAACAGGAATTCCACACAGAAACGGAGAGAGTGCCACACTAAAGAATTCAGAAAATGTAAATTATCAATGATGGATGGGTTTCAAAGAACAGAACTCTCATGTACCTTGCAAATGGAAGTCTTAGATGTGGTGCTTCCCTTCTAGTAGCAGAAAAAAAAGGAAATCAGCCACAAGGTAGGATGACTTAAAGTTCACTATGGCTCACATGGCTTCAATCTCTCCTTAAAGTGATAAGCATTAGCAACCCTAGTGGTCTTGTTAGATATGGGGAAAACACTAATTTCTACAGGAGACATTACTGCTTTGTTCTTGCACTAGCTGACGGTTCCTCAGTTTTTATTTCTGCTTCATTGGTAGTTTATTGAGGTTTCTCCTTTTGATTACCTTTAAGGTCACTGTTCAGGCTGGTTATAGAAGCACTAATCTAACTTTTCCACTCCTGGGCTACAACTGATTTAGGGACAAATCCACAAGAAGTTGATATTAGTTTTCTGAAATCTCTCCACACCTGTAAGCATTGGTTCCATTTCTGCTGTACTTTATGAAAAAACAATTAAAACATATATAACATATTTGCTTCTGCGTACCCCATCCCTATAGAACATTGCCAAGGTTAAGTGCCATTAGTGCAACATGCTAATTTGCTGATCTAAAATTACTGACCACTTCTTCAAAGCTAAACACTGGTCCCAAGTTTCTGTACTTTCTGATGTTATAAATCATGGCTCTTCCCTGCTCTGTAGAAAATATAATGCACCTTTTCCCTTCCTAACCCAAGGTTCCAAATAAACTGTCACATCTCAAAGACTTATAGAGTTGTTTCTTTTTTTCTCTTCCTTTTCATCATAAGATATATACAATGCATTTTAGAGTAATTGGAGTATTGGTTCTAGAACCAGTATCTTTATCCATTTAATCCTGAAAAGTAACTATAGATATCTTACTAGAATGACCATGTTTGTTCAGACAAGTTTTGCTCATTAGTCCCTGCCCCTTCTATGTTTCCCCGTCCTTATCTTCTATAGATTTTTATTCCCACCATTATGCCAAATAAGGGTTTTCCTCCCATCTGCCCATTTAAGGTCTTATCACCCTATATTAGCCTTCTGTTCCTTCTTGTCAGGTTAACACATTCCAATTCGCTGGAGGATATTTCCATCATTCTGACCATCATCATCATCATCAACCCCCTTTTTCTTATTTTTCTACATGGAGTCAAAGTGTCAGTTCAACTGTTCTCCATCTCTCTCTTGATTTCCTGCCACTCTCTAATCATCTTTGAGAGTCATGCCTGATAGTCATAGGTTTTCTCTCACAGAATCCATTTATCTCGTTGTTGGGCACCCTCATTTCCCCTTGCCTTCTTCGAGTCTGTCCCAGATCTTCTTCATCAGATTGTTTACTGCTTTCTTGCACGTTTCTGAATCACTGTAATACATTTTCCTTGACATTCTCTGCAATTAGAGCTGTTTGGGCTTTTGCTCTGATGTCTTCATTTCCTTGTCTGTCCAGCAATGTGCATGCTACTATCCATCTCAAGCAAGTAATCTCCATCAGCCATAGGTTCATCATTGGTTCTGACTTCACTTCCCAGATTTCTATACCAACCTTTCTAAATAGATTTTTTAACTTCAGTGTTAATGTTATGTCATCTGTTATTGTTGCTCTGTCTTTGTAAAATGAGATGGTCACTCCCCACTAATCTCCTCCTGGTTTATGATCTGCCACAGTCACTAAATATTATCTGATTTTTACTTCTACTTATCTTTCAACTTAAGTTTATTCCCTGGAAGTAGTAACACTTGAACCTTCTCCCGAATGATCTTTTGATTTCCTTTTCTGTTGGATGCTGGCATCCTCATACATTCCATGCTAGAAAATTGCAACCTAAATTATTGCTCTAATAACTCCCTACTGTCCTCCATCACCCCACTTTACTTAAGTGCAGACCTCTGGCTAGAGCAAGGATCTGTTTGGACAAATACAGAAGCTAGGTCTTTTTACATCCATGAAAGTTCAAATACTTAGATAGACTGTCTGATAAATACCAGTAGTTCCAATCCTAGCTTTGTAGACAGTGGTATCTAAACCTAGCTTTGTAGACAGTGGTATCCAAACCTAGCTTTGTAGACAGTGGTATTCCAAAATAAGCTTTTACATACCTTTATTTAAATTAGAATATTTCTCTCTATCTTAATTCTTAAACTAAGTACTTTAAAGATCTAAGGAGAACAGTGTATAGCAAATGTTGGAATATTCAAGATCAAAGTAATGTTCACCTTCTCATGTCACCTTAGAAATAATAGCCTGCATACTGGTATTTTGTCATTCTCGTTCATCAATAATTACCTATCAGGTGAGGGTATCAAGCTTGTACAACCCAGAAAATGACATTAACCTCATCCCTTCCCAGTGTACTGAATGAAATATAAGCCTCAATGCATTGTAAGTTACACAAGTAGTATATGAAGCCCACTGATATTGAGGAAATTTTTTTTAAGCACATGAAACATCTCTAAATTGAATTTGTTTGGAATATTATTAGAGCTTTTTATAAACAGGAATCACAGTACACGCCTATGCTGATGATAACTTAGCTATCAAAATTCAGCAACTCAGCAGCTTAATATAGCTATTGAGAGAAGCCATGCCCAACCATACTAAAATATTTCATTGGGTTATAGGAAACACAAGGCTAGTCAGACCAGAGGACATGCACTACTTGCCAATATCTATCTTCACGCTCTTCTGCTCTTTGCAAGGAGTGTGATACTTGTAAGAATTGATGTAAATTTAAGGACACCCATGCAAATATCCAAGCTATGTATGAAGGATCACAGAGAATCACATTGCTTGACTTTCTGGAGATGTTTATTCCAGAACAGGTGAAGCTGCCATGTGAGCAACCTATTTTTCCATCTAATTTTTATTTACTAATTGATGACGGTTTAGATCTCTAGTTTTAGTGTTGGCTGCACAATTTCACTTGTTGAGGAAAAGGAGGTCAAGAAAAGCTGGATCTCTATAGGCCCAGTAAGCTAGATACAGATCTCCCTTTCAAAGTCTGAATAATACTAAATATAGGGAAATGACTCTAAGCTCTCCTAGAAGACAAGGATTTTGAAGCCACAGATCTTTAGGAATATATGATTTTTTTGAGCTGGTTTAATATGTCTTACCAAATGGTGCACTGGCATTAACGATAGGTCTGACTAGGGCAGAATACAGAGGGAAAGTGACTTTCTTGGTTTTAGAAGAAATGCCATTGGCAGTTAGTTGCAAAATGTAGAAGGATTCATTAACAACACTATGTCATTCAATGATTCATTCGCGCAACATATGTGGCGTTGTGACAACAATAGGCAACAGAATTCTGGTGGCTTTTGTCATGAAGCTGTGATGCTCAATGCATCTTGTAGAAAGAGTGTATTTTCACACTTTCCTTACCAAATGTAAACAATTCCTTGGAGATAAGAATAATCTATTTATAATATAAAATTTTACAGTATATGATCCAGGAAATGTGTGATTTTGCAATATTTTTTAATAAGGACAGACCCTTGAAAATTTTCTTGAAGCTAAAAACCTCTGACATTTCATCATGAAAGACTAAACCCACAATGCCTCATTATGTACATTAATGTATAAGCTACTATGTTTCTTTACTAAGTGCAGCAACAGGGAGGTCTTGTATCCAAGTCAGAAAGTTATCAGCTATGTCTCATGGGTGGAACTTCTTACATTGAAAATGAGCACTACTGATGATTTATTAGGAAAAACAGTAAGTAGCTGTTCTAAAATATGGTGTTTTTAATCACACAGAATGCTTTACTGATGTATGTAAATTATTACCAATACCCAAGTTAATGTCTTTTTGCAGTGTGGTCATAAGAAAAAACTTAAATTGGCAGTGAGACTAATAATCTTTTTTATTTTCAAACTATTTACAGCTCTAACATCAGATGAATGAACTGTAAAACCCAAATGTATGAGAAGTAAAAGAATGCAGTTTAACTTTTTATATGTAAGTGTAAAATTAAACAAACACATTTTCAATTATTTCAAAAACAATCATCCCATTGTTTACTGTCCATTATTTTCATAAGTTGTTCCTAAAAAGAAAAAAATGGATGTTGTCAATTCATGGATAAAACGCATAGAAATCCTACTGTTACAGGTAAATTTACATCCCAGTCAAGTAGTTATAGGTAAGGATCCTCAAATGTACAGTATAAAAATTAGTTGCGCCCAACAAACAAGGCACTGATTGCAGGCATTTACATAAGCAACTAATAACAATTATCCATCAATAACCAAAACAGATAAAATTAATTCATTAATTAGAATCATCAATGTTATACTAGCTATTGTTCAGCAAATGACTATTATGAAGATAACATTTCTAAAAGTATTGTACTTTTTTATTTATTTTATTTATTTAAACTTCTTTCCCATGGCAAATTATGGACCATTTTCAGGCCAGCTCACCAACTAAAAAACAATAAATAATTTGAGCACTACTACAGAATATAAAAATGAAGGACAGGTCAAACAACAAATGAGTATATACAATTCGGAAAAAAGTTCAGGAGAACCGATGTAGAAAAACAGCCATGCAGTCTGCACAATAGCAGTGGGCACAATCGATCTTAGCACATGCAGCTATAGTGACAAAGGTCATAGGCTGTAGATACAAGCTTTTATGTATAGCTTCTTATTGATTTTGTAGAGCATTGTGCTGTATTACAGTGGTAGATAACGGAGGTTATATGTAACTATATGCACTATTTATAAATTTAAAAAATGTAGTGAAAAAATGGAGGAAAGGGGGAGCTAAAGAGGAAAATCTGCTTATATGATTGCTGTTGTTTTACCTTATAGTGTTAAAAACACTTTTGTATGCTGTCCCCACTCGATCCCTGTTCTGCCTCTGGCTCATTTTCCCCCTATCTTCTACATTCACCCAGCCTTTGATCTCTCAGTGTTTCCCTTCTGAATACCCAGAGATGTAACCCTTCACCAGATGGACTAAAAAGTCAACTTTGTTGTAACTTAGTTTTAGCCCTAGGATGAACAACTTGCTCAATTTATTTTTTTATTTTTTTTTTGTTTAATTGACAATTTAGTTGTTGTAAATACAGAGACTTCAGCTATTATATATGTGGCAGTCGGTCATGTTCTTTAGTTGTGGGCTTGGCTAGTGCAGTCATGTCAGAAGCCCTGTTACCAGGTACATGAGACATACCTGTAGAGGAGACTTATCCCTGAACTACATCAGACAGCAATCCCTTAGATGAATCTTCAATGTTGTGACAGAAAGTCAAAGAGAACACAAGGACAATGACTGACTACTTCATCACCAGTACTGGGAAAGTTACAGTTCATTGCAGGAGCACAAAAGGCATGCTATGCTGAACCAATAAAATATTAGCAGCTTCAAATTGGCAAGTAGTATTATCTGCTCCCTGCTGGGGAGCCCACAGATCACTTGGTATGGAAACCAGCTGAATATGCAGTGAATGGCTCCCTGCACATGAATAGTAAGCTTCTCTTCCTTGAAAAAGAAAGGAGAGAGTGAAGCATGCCATGTTTTGTAAGTAAATGCCCTATCATTTCCACACCTAGGAGCAGGGATACATATATATATATACACAGAAGTCAGCCTTGCAGAGAGAAATACAGAAACATATGAGAGCTATTAGGCTATTCACAGCAGGTCACCAAGCACAGACATACATAGTATTGTAGGCTGGTTGAATATATAATCAGGTGGTTCTGCTTCCAATTACAACAATACCACTTACCTGAATCTGACTAGATCAAGGTGACAACACTGAGCGTTCACTTAATTGAATGTTCACATCTCTGGAATTTTAAATTGGGAATTTTAAATTGGGAATGGAGGTACTTGGCCAACATTCAACAATAAACACAACAAAGTATGTCAAACCCACAAAGATGGGGTGCTTTGCTCCCCACACTACCACCCCCTAACTATATATACAACCTCTGATATTGCACTAATATGGGGAAAAGGGCAAATGTCCCCATGTTGACCAACTGCCTCCTTTCCCTGTTTAAAATTCTGGTGATGTCAACATTTGTTTAAGTGAACGTTCAGAGTTGTCTCGATCTAGTGACATTCGGGTAACTAGTATTTCGGTAATTAGAAGTAGACCCAATCAGGCATATGCACAGCAAAGACTGAATTGAGAGGCACATCCCTTGTACCACAGCACACTGTCCTTGCACATAACAGCTAAGGGATTTACTATACCTATAGCATTTAGTGCATTAATGCAACATCTTAGATGCCCTTTCCAGGTACTTGGGCCAGTGCATCTCCTCCACTTTCATGATAAATACATCAGGTGCTAGCATGATGCTGTAGAAATGGGCCACCTGCTCGCATCTTAGCCCACTTCCTCATTTCAGTTAATCTGCTTTGACACTCTTGACTCAGATGATTATGGCCTTCTTCCTCACTATGATCAGCAGTTATTTCTGCCCACCACAGCTGACTCTCTTTTTGATTCCCTCCAGACCTTAACAGGAAGCCTTCTTCCCATTTCAAGGCCTGTAAGGGATAATCAGTTTCCTAGGGTGACATTTTGCCTTTCTCTTCCTGCTAGCACTATTCACAAAACAAAATAAATGTAATAGCAAACATACATATAAGAAAGCATCTATATAGGCTGTATCATGCTTACTATTAGAGCATGAAATACAAGACAATTACAGCTGTAGCAGAATGCAAGGATAACAAATTTAAGGAATGTAAGGCCTAGTATGTAAAATTAGGGTAATATCACTAGACAGTAGTCTATAAAATGTGACTATAGAACATGTGTGCAAATGAGATATACTGTAAATGGATTATTATGTATCTGCATGCACCCTACCCCATTATATATTTATGAATGATGATAAATTTAGACGATGCTCTACACATTTATTTATTTATTTTACATTTGTTGACACATGCAACTGTGTACCACATTATAAGTAATAGCGGTGGACATATCATTGTACTATGGTACAGCAGGCAGACATTTGTCATATAGTATAACATAATGGTGAAAATGTGCCATTTGTAGCACTTTGCATGCCAGGTATGACTAGCAGATGTGATGGCCAATGTTAGTATGGCTCTACATTTCCACACAAACCCTACATTTTTCCATACTGTTATTCAACATAGTAACTACAAGGAGTGTGAGGGTACTACCAAGAGGCACCAGGAATGTATATTGTTTCATTACAAGATACTGTCAGAGTGTGAGTGCTGATTGATGGGTCTTCCAAGGCTGTGATCTGGGTCTAGACAGGATTGCAGTTAACTGAAAGTAAAGGCATTCCGTGGTAAGAGGAAAGGTGTTACCATCTGTGGAGTAATATAGGAAGCTATGATCATGATGCTATCCAGAAATTAAAGGGTGAGGAAATCAGGGAGCATGTAACACCACAGGGCATGCACTATTTTTTACTTATTAGGCTGTTGATATTTACTATAGCTAAGAGACTAGTATTTATTCCTGTGGACAACAGATAAAGACCACTGTTAGAAAATGAAGAGTCCTACAGGGAGTGGGAACAGTGAACCCAGAATCACCAACATTAGTTTTAGAAATAATCTGCAGAGGATGTTGTGACAGTGTCACTGGGAAGCATCTGATATACAGCTGTCACACCCCAAAGACAAATATTATTGCATGCCTTATGTCACACCCTACTACTAATGGTATAGAAAATATATTACTTTGCTAATAGTGTCTGCTAAATAAAGTATGCCTGAGAGTATACAAATTATTTATGAAGTCACTGAATGTAGAATCAGCTTTCTGTTATTGTGCCAGCATCAAATTTATGAAATATTACTGTAGTAGAAGGGAAATAATTATTATAATTGTTGAACTTAGGATACATAACTACACTGGTAAAGCACAGTACATTTGCAAACATAAAGCAACTAATAAACATAATTGAACTTATATATTACATGGAGGTAAGAGGGAATGCCCAGTAACAGCATACCTCACAACCTCTCAGCACAAGAAGTCTGGACAAAGCCAGAAATAATGGGGGATAAAGGTTCAAAAACAGGGAAAGATATTAAATATTGCATCCAATATCCCTCTCAAGGGAAAACCATGCTCATACCCATGTATGAGGCCTCTGTGACCAGATGTAACCCTGCTACTGATTTATTATCCATTGAGACTTTAACACAGGGTTTATTTAATGGGATAACAATGGTTTTACTAAGAATTGTCTGCAAACCCAAAAGGGATGCAAAATTGTCCAGCAAATCCAGCAACCATAGGATTGCTTTTACAGGGTTCTTCACCCTCATCACCCCATTATCCACAAACCATGACGGGACAGTACAATGACAGAAATGGGAGAAAACTGCATATTTTCACAGTTCCATTTCTAGAATATTTACTAATCACTCTATTATAACTGCAAACAGCAACAATGACAGAGGACAAATTTGTCTGGTACTTATCTCTTTTTAGTGGGATCTACACTAACAAACTGTCATTGGTATTGATTGAAGGACATGGTACAAACGCTGAACTTTCTTTATAAATGCTTCAAGTGTTTTAAAGCTCTGTAGAGCTTTCCTTAAATATAGCCATTCTACAGAATCAAACACACTTTTAAAATCTAGCAATACAGCTGCATTAGCCTCTGTCTCATGGGATCAAAGGATCATAGGATGTTACTAGGCTAGTAGCCCTAAGACCCTTACAAGCCTAGCCAAGACTTTAGCCCATGTTCCCACAAGTCAGCACCTGATGGCCCTGTCCAGCAGTGACACAGGTGGAATCCCAGGGGTGTATTTTCTGTGCCCCATCCAGTTTCACTCCTTGAGTCTGAAAATTCATAATCTTACCTGATCTGTGCCCCCTATTCTGCCCTTGATGAACTCTTGATGTTTTTCTTACACCAAAAAGCGGAGCAATACTTTCCAGTCTACCTGTTAAGATTTTGGCATACATTTTGTATTCTGTGTTTAATAAAGAGATTAGCCTGTATGAGTCAGGACAGGTAGGGTCCTTGCCAGGCTTTGCGAGCAACATATCCACAGCTGATGAGAAGGTCTCAGAGGCTATCACTAAATACTCAATTTTTTATCCAAGAATAGCAGTGTCCACCTAATTGTTGTGGAAGTGATTTGTACAAATCCAGGATTAGGCTATCAGGGCTAGGGGCTTTCCCTGACATTAAAAAATCAGATTATGACCAAATTTCCCTCTAAGAAGATCGATTTCTCAAGAAAGGTAATATCATTCTCAGAAAATTGTGGAATGTTGCTCCCACTAATTAATTCCTTAATAAATCTTCACACCACCAACTAATACCAAGTTATAAATCCCTGCTAACCTATCTCACATTATCTGATTGACACTAATTGGGTCATACACTAAGAACATATAGTCCTTCTTAGTTGTTTTTATGTAAGTTATTTGCCATTTTTCCATCCATCTCCTAGCCAGACATTTGGTTGAACTAATCTTCTTAGCCCAAGAAAATGTTTTAATTCTCTCAGTTTTTTTCCTGAATCTACTTCTAGTATTACCAAATTATGGTCTGACAGAATTCCAAGGAAATACTGTATATCAAATAACCTGCCTAGTCCATTCCTGTCCATTATCCAAAAATCAATTTTGCTGGCAATTCTATCTTGCGGCCCAAAAAATGTCAAATCCCTTTCCTGTGGGTGGTTAGCCCTCCATATGTTGAGTACCCCTAACTCTGCAATGTAATACTCTAAGGTTATCCAACACTTAGGCAGATGCTACATACATCAAGCAATCTAGCTAAGGATAGGTTGAATACAATATTGAAATCCCCCACCTCCCCCAGAAAACCTGGATTCTGTTGTCCTTCTAACTGCAAATTGTATTAAAAAAAGATGACACAAGAGGATTCCAAGATGGTCATTGACAAATAGGCATGCACTAAGCTGCTGCTCCAAAATCTACAAAAAGAAATCTGTCCCCTAGCCACAACATCAAACATATTAATCAGTGATTCTGCACAACTCCCAAAGCTGCATCATCTAAGAAACAAGAGAAATGCTTTATTTTGTATTATAAAGCTGAAAATAAAGAATTTTAAAAGTACCTTCTAAATCAGCAGTGTACTCGGGACAGTGATCTTATGGCAGGGCGTCTTCCAACAACTGTGGCCTGGAAAGAAAATTCAATAAAAGAAAACAATAAACCAAAATGTCCAACACCCAGGACCAGAGTAAAGAACAAATGGAAACACAAACTATTAAAACAAAATTATCTACAATTGCATCTCCTGAAAAAGATACGGCAAGCAAGAGACAAAAAACAGCCAAGGCACAGCAAGAACCCACTAACGTATCTCTAAGATCCAAGAATGATAACACATACTCAGTCAAAGACATTAAAACAGCCTTACAACCTCTACAAAATCCATGCTTTTTCAGAAAAGCTTAGCATGGTCGAAGCAAACATTGACAAGATTGCAGCAAGACTAACTCTCAACGAAACTAAGGTGGAGGAAAACCCAACAGAAATCAATGCTCTAAAGTCTAAAATAAAAAACAATGAACATTTTATAAAAGAACTTCAATTAAAACTAATTGACCTAGAAGCAGGAAGCTGGCGGAACAACATAATCATAAGAGGAGTGCCGGAAACTTTTGATCAAACCCATCTTAACACAATAATAAGAGAGATCGTAGAAACAATTGTTGAAAACAAGAGTATAGCCAAAGAAATGGCCATCGAATGAGCACACAGATCACTCTGGAAAACCCAGGATGAAACTACACCAAAACAAATATATGTAAAAATGCTCAATGCTACACACACCTCTATGATTTTAATGGCTGCTAAACAGAAAATAAACTTAACATGGAGAGGCCACAAGATAAACATCACACAAGATCTCCCTCTTCCTGTCAAACAAGAACATCAAGCATTAGTGCCCTTCAGCTCATATCTAATAAAAAAGAATATCCAATTCCAAATGCATTACCAGGCGAAACTCACCTTCAGTTATAAAGACCAGAAGCATCAAATACAAAACAAGTTGGAAGCAAACAATATCTTCACAAAAGTGTTTGGTGAATCACCTGAGGAAAGATAAACAGCACAGCAGAGTAACTGGAAAGCTAAAGCTACAAAACAACACTCAATATTTATGTCTTAAGGCAAGGTCAAATAAATATTAACGAGCATGAATAGCATCGGCAAATTCTAGGGGCTCCTTCAAAACACTTTTAATAAGGCAAACACTAACTGAAATGGTGACTGCTAATCTGTCTTACTATAAACAAGTGCAGATAAAATGGCATATATCCCCTGGTAAAAACGACACACACCTAAAACAATATAACCAAGCCCTCCATCTATATGTATCTCGTCCGCAATTAAATCAAGCTTGAAAATAAGAACCAATGTGCTCACACAATAATGAATATAATAATTGTAAATATGCTTACAATAATGCAGATAGCTGTCAGCGAAGTAAACAAACAACAAGATAAATGCTGCAACACAAGAATCGCAAAGGTCATTTAACTCCAAAAAGAAAAACACAATTAACAAATATACAAGGAACTCACCTTAACCACCAGTCCCAAGAGCCATATAGACATTCAAAAGACAAGAAGTAATACATTTTCAAACCACTTTGGAGATTAGAGGTCAAAGGCAATTCCTCAAAAGCGCGAACACACCAAAGCAGTACTGGGAGTTGCAAAGACAGCTAAACGGACCGTAATCCAACTAAAATTTATGGATTCGCAAAAACTATACACAAAGGAAAAGGCAATGAAAGGTAAGAAACAATTAAATAATGAAAAGTAAATTAGCAAAGTTTTTATAACACATAGCAAAAGGTCCGGACTGAAGAATTGACAGCTATGTTTAGCACACCGGGATACTGGCTTACTGGAAGTTACCATAGCGTAATGACTACATGCTGTTTATACTATAGAGAAAGCAGCATAACTGTGGTTACTACAAAAGCCCCTCCCGAAGGCTAACACTGACCTACAAATAATAAATACTGTTTTATAGTACTAATACACTCATTTTTGCTGCAAGTAATCTTAGCAAGAATCATATAATCAAACAAGTACATGGAACAGTTTACACTACAGGACTGTACAATACAACACAAAATCAAAGACTTTTAAGTAACTGATAGTTAGTTGGATCGGATGTGTTATGTATTAATTATTAAATGTATAAACAAGTAGGTTAAAAGCCTTAGCACAACTCCTCACAGACTAAAAACTTAATGTTGTATTTAGACACTCTTGCAGATCAGAACTGACCAAAATCAATTACAAATGGTTGAAGTAACTTTGTAAGGTTATTTCCTAAATAAACTTAAAGGAAAGCTAAGCATTGGGATTGCAACTAACACATGCAAACACCAATCACAAGTACACTTCATATTAGGATGGGCACAAAAAATTATAAATTACAACTACCACTCCACACATATACAAACATTTTCTGTTGGAGAACGACAACTACAAGGTACCAAGGTATGAATATGTGCACAACACCTAAGTCATAGACATAGACATAGACATAATATTCTCAAGTCCTTGGGTATTAAAAGACAGTATATCAAACTGTTGCAACAAAAGGATAGCTATTCTATCCAACTGAAAATGAGCTCATTAACCCAAAAATGAGAGCATAATACACCTATTCAAAATTCACAACACTCTATAAACTTGTAATGCTCACAATTATGGATAAACATACATAAATTAAAATACAGGCTCCAATGTGATTATCTCACTATGGAGCAAGCAGTGTAAGTCAGGAATGTTTAGTGATACTTGGAACAAAGCAAAGGTTTTTTTTTTTATCTCCCTATACCTGCACTATAATAAGTTTATTAGAAAGTACATATGCAATAAACCCAATATAAAGTATACAACCACACAAAGAAAGGGAGTTAAGTGGGCAGGCACTAAGGTAGGACATGAAAAGTTGGATGCCAGCTTAAATAAATGCATGTTATCAAAAAACATTCCCCCTTTTTGTACAATCATATAAGTACACATAAATATAAATATACTTCAATGCCACACCTTAACAAATTTACAACAGACACAAGATATTCATGTTTATAATTGACACATGGAATGTGAATGGTCAAGGTGATAAAGGAAAGCTTAATTTAATTTTACTTTTAATTTACCAAAGCAAATCTAATGTTATATTCCTACAAGAAACACATCTAAATAATGATCAATGGTTAAAAATTAGTTCAAGAAAATGGATTAAACAAATCATTTCATCAGGTGACAGCTCTGCCTCAAAAGGAACAGCCATTGTAATTAAAGAATCCTTCCATGAGAACATAACCAACAGCAAATATGACACGAATGGTAGATGGTGTCTCTTCACCAGTACACATCCACAACAAAAAAGTAACACTCCCTTTTTGAATATTTATGGTCCCTGCTCAGACCAACAATTCTTTATATGCGAAATTTATAACTTACTCCTAAATTTTCCCAGACATTCCATTATTATAGGGAGTGACTGGAATTGTCTAATTGACCCACTAAGCGACAGCTCTAACAAAAACAAAAAAACAACCAGCTCACATTACTTCTGCCCTAAACGACCTCATACAAAGTCTTAATCTTGTCGACCCTTATCTAACTATAGATCATGACAGATCAATGAACAAATACACTTTCTTTTCCCCTCCACATAAAGTCTAGTCTAGAACAAATTATTTCCTGATCTCCTCCAATCTCTCCAAGAAATGTCAAAAATATGAGATTAATACAAAAATCACAATAACAATTAACACAACCTGTCAAACTTCTCAGTATGGTGATCCTTATAACTGGTACTTAAATAATAACCTTTTAAGTCAAAAAGAAGTAGTGGAGGAGATAGGAAGAACAATATCACAACTAGAACAGGACACATTGCAAACCAAATTCCATTAGATATTCAATGGGCAGCCACTAAGACAGTATTAAGGGGAATCTTAATCCAGAAAGCTTCAATATACAAAAAGCAAGAGCAAAAACAAACTAGCTTGTCTGAAATGCAATACAGCAGCATTGAACAACAACTCCAATCCCAATACTCACAAAAACTAGAAATGAAACTATATGAAATCAAAAAAGAACTATACTCAATGCAACTACATAAACACTCATTAAATGAGCTAAAACTAATTTATAAATATGCAGAATGGGCCCAAACACCTTCTAAAGCTCTAGCAAATATGATAAATATAAAGAAAACCCTCCAAGATATACCAGAAATACATTATAAAGAGAGAACTTTATACAATAAAGCTGATGTAATTAATTATTTCTGGGATATATATAACAATATTTATAACCCTGCAAAACAACACCATATATCTAATATACAAGAGAGCTTCTTAAACAACTTAGAATTTCCAAGCCTTGATGATGAACAATATAACTTGTTAGATAGTCCCCTATTAACTAGCAAAATCAAAATAGCAAGCAAAAAATTAAAGATCAATAAATCTCCATGGCCTGGCAGATTTACAGCAATGTTTTACAAACATTTTAGTCACATACTAGCTCCAACCCTGTTAAGACTTTACAATCACATCATAAATCATGGGTTCCCTGACAAATATTTAAACAATTCAAAGAAAATTTAATACCAAAGCCAAACTCTGACAAACTATACCCTCTCAACTACAGGTCTATGGCTGTCATCAACCTTGACATAAACATTTTGACTTCACTATTGGCAAATAGATAACAAAAAACCCTGGATAAAATTATCTCCCCAGAACAACTGGGATTTATGAACAAAAGACAATTATGTGACAACACCCACACGTTAGACACCTTAATCACCCTCTTAGCCAAAGACACGTTCCCAAGATACACACTTACAGTAGATGCCTCCAAACCTTTTGATAATGTAGACTTGGATTTCCTCTTCTTAACAATGTCACACTTCAACTTTCCCTCATCTTTTATAAAGACCATTAAAATGATTTACAACAATGGCCCTACCACACTCTGCAGAAGGAAGGCATACTCCCAACCCATCAAAATAATAAATGGCACCTGTCAGGGATATCCCCTATATCCCCTGTCATCATTCTTGTTTAATATATATTTAGGACTGCTATTGCTCCACATTACCCAAAACACCTACCACCACCTTCCCAATATCTATAGCACAATTGTAAAATACTCAGCTTTTGCTGATAACCTAAACCTATATTTTGAACTCCCTAACACGGATTTACGCAAAATAATATCTTCAATCGAACAATTCTCCAAGATAGCAAACTATAACATGAACCCCCAAAAATCTTCTATCTTTCCTCTAAATCCACTTAATCATAACACATCTTGTTTCCCCTTAGTGGACATACCCTTATATTACACACTAAAATACCTAGGCATAAATTTGTCACATACCTACAAAGAAATGTACAAATCAAATCTCCGAAAAACATGGGAAAAAATCAAACAGGACATCTCAAGATGGGAAAATATAAACCTATCCCTCCTGTCCAAATCAACCATCATCAAAATGAAAATTCTTCCTAAAATACTATTTCAACTAAACTTTATCAATCTTAAAATCCCTAAATTTTTTTTCACATAACTGGAAAAGGCCCTCTCTAAATTCCTATGGTACCCTAAAACAACAAGAATGTTGTTGTTTGTCTTTCGGCTTTTTCCTGTTAAGGGGTCACCACAGCGGAACTCCGGTCTGCTAATGATTGGCAGTAGATTTTTACAAAACGCCGAGGTGCCAGCTCAATGTCCAACCTTCAATGAAGGCAAGCCCATTTACGCATGCATGTCTTTCGAACGCTACCAAACCGCAGGGAGGACATGCAGATTCCACACAGAAGGCACTCCCAAGCTAAGCCGAGAATCGAACGGGAGAACCTCTTGCTGTGAGGTAACAAGGCTACCGCCGTACCACCGCAAGAATATGTTACCGAAAACTCACAATACCGAAAATAAAAGGAAGATTGGGTCTCCTAGATTTTAATTTATACTACCTTATTATAAAAGCAAACCAGTTAATTCAAATATCAGAATATGATAGAACTAAAAAGATTTGGTCCCCAACATGGGTTAAAATATGGTCCAATCTAATACATTCCTTAAATAAAACCCCAAATCTACCCCTTTTCTTAATCCCAACCACAAACTCTTTAACAAATTACATCCAGTAATCAAAAATGAAATAATTGCCTTCCAGTCTTTATTTACATCCATTAATCTACAGAATTCACTAAGTTTGCTACAACCCATACAAATGAACCCAAACATAAAATTAAATAACAAAATGATTGATCTCAAACCATTCCCACTAATTAAAAACCTATCTGTATGGCATATTTTACAGCATAAGGAATCAACACTTGAAAACTTAAGATCACAACTAAAAACACCAAGTAGTTGCAACCCTATTCTTAGACAAATTATATCACTAATCAAGATGAAATACCCTAACTACGAAACAGATATAAAAAATATAGAAACAACCCAAAATATAATCAAATCACTAGCTGCTAAGGAGAAAATGATCTTAAAGTCCTACAAATTCATAAGTGAGATTAAACACCATTCTGCATTATTATATTCAAAATACTGGGAAAACATTAATAAAACTATCACAACAGCACAAAAACAAGAATCTATTACTGACACTTTAAAGTTAACACCTTTCAAAAACCTAATTTACACACAAATAATGATTAACAATAATGCATATTATACTCCAGCTGTCCTTAAAAAATTCAGCTATAACAAAGAATCACTGTGTCCCTTTTGCTCCCAAGAAAATGTCAATATCCTCCATATCTTTTAGAGTTGCAAGAATATCTTCAAGCTCTGGTGTTCCCTAAAAGTGCAACTTGAAAAAATCGAATACGAGAAAACCACATTTTCCTGGGAAACAATTATTCTACATATAATCCCTAGTTCAATCAATGGAATTCGTAAACATATTTTAATTACATTCTGTGCCATACTAAAATTTTATATAAATAAAAAATTGGGGAAACAATAACAAAATCTCATGGGTAAACTTTAAAGACATGGCAATTAAGTATATCACCTCCGACAAATTAGTTACAAAAAGCACAAAAAAGAACATATTTTCAAACATAGTGGAACTCCCTACTAGACAAAACACAGAAAATATATTGCTCAAACATGATTTAAGATTAGCATTAAATGGATGGTATCCAACAATGTAAATAGTGTAACTTGTACATTGTTCAAAGTTTCACCAACCCTTTAACAGTAAGGTTACCCTACTTATACAAGTCAAGTGATATATAAATTATGATATAAAACAAGCTTTTTATTTCTCTTTTCTTCACTGTGGAAAATAGCTTTATTTTTTCTGAATTAAGGGTACTACATCATTTTCTAATACAACCAAGTGTGTCATTTTTCTTTCTTAGTATTGTCAATAATGGTGAAATTATTAGTTTTTCTCTCTATGTTTTTATGCGATTATTGTAGAAAGTTGTATTTTCATTTGTTTTTGTTGAAATGTTTGAAATATTATGGTTGGAATAACAAAAGCAATAAAAAGTATACTGGAAAAAAAAAATGACACAGGCTCATCAGAGTATGCCTTGGGGCCATAAAAAATTTCCAACTATAATTGGATCAGCACTTGCACTTAGTTTTAAGATCAATCATCTACCTTCAGCAACCCTCTTTTCCTGCATGACAGCCCACCCTAAATAGTTATCTACCAGATTTTAACCCCTTTTTTACTGATTTTTGCATAGCTATCTTTACCTCGGCCTTTCCATAACTGTATTAGCCTTCCTTCCTCTTCCTGCTTGAATTTAGTTTCTTGAAAAAAACAAAAAACAAAAAAACTCATGCCTTCCTTATAGTCAGCCTGTCAATAACAACTTTTCTTCTGTGAGTCATGCCCAGTGCTCTAACATTTCAAGAAATTAGCTTTATTTATTTATCCTTTGTTAACTGCATTAGTCTACTAGACTAGCAGTGTTTTTTGCAGGGGAGACCCAAGGCAATATTTATATTAATAGGGGAAATTTGGCCAGGTCATCAGGAAATGTCCCTATTCTTTACCACAGGATATTTTACAGCACCTGAGCTACTACATGCTCATATAGATGAAGCCTCAGTTTAAGGACTTTATTCTTTTCCACAGGTTTAAGGCCTCATCCAAAGGACAGTATACTCAGGAATGCAGCACCCATCTTATGCTACACTGCAGTATCAGCAATTTATTTTCCTGGTGTGGGAATATAACTCACAGCCTTTTATACCAAAGGCAGGTGTGCTGTCTCTTAGGATCATAGGATCATAGGACATTACTAGGCTATTGGCCCTGAGTCCCTTACAAGCCTAGCCAAGAATTTAGCCCATGTTCCCTCAAGTCAGCACCCAATGTTCCTGTCAGCAGGGACACAGGTGGAATCCCAGAGGTGCATTTTATGTTATTAATTAATTTGTAATTGTTAATTGGAAGTAGTTTTTTATTGGCTGGAACATCACATGATGTATATAAAAGTTGGTGTTTGTGTATTTTTGGATCAGATTCTTATGAAACCAATGTCATTTGATGAAAGTTCTTAGTCTGGTTATTAAAGTGTTTTGTTTTAGTGTGCCTTACCACTTCATGCACTCTGATTTTTGAGTTTTGTATTTTCTATTCCCAATCCAGTTATCTAAGTTGAGCTTAAAAAGGGTTAATGAGGACTCTGCCTGATGTGGAGTGAGAGTCTATTTCACAGAAGGGCAGAGGTGGCTCATCCCATCAGACTGCTGGACTGCAGCCCCCCCCCCCCCCAGCAAGAAAGAAAAATAAAGAACATTTTGTAAATAAATATGAATTAATTTAATATAATTATTTATTCTAAGTTGGCTGCTGCTTATTTAGCTACGAGTCTGATTGACTCGCTGAAGTCCCGGAACTCGAACTGCGCATGTTCGCCGTGTTCTGGGTTTTTAAAAAAAATGTATAGTTTCTATAAATAAATCCAGACAGCTGTAAAAGCAGTCCAGATTTAAGGAGCAAAGGCATCAGTGTGATGTCCAGAAGATTATGTGGTTTGTAACTGCATAGAAGTGGAAGGGGCTCGGACTGCCAAATCCGCAGGCATATACGTGACGTGCATGGAATGAATGGCTACTGATTGGTTCTCGATCTCTTCCCAGGCTTTATGTGAGTTAACTTGTTTTTTTTACAATTGAATTGCATTACAGAAATCGGTCATCCTGAGACATCCTGAGGGTCATCGTTCGCACAGTGAGTGACTATGCTGAGCTGACAGCTGAGAGACTGAAGTTCAAGTGAGTTTACATTTTTACTCTTTTTCTTGGTGGTATGTAATCATAATGTTGTGTACTAATACTATGTACTATGTAACAGTTTTATAATGTGCAAGAGAGCAAGACAAAAAGCAATAGAAATGGACTATAAATTATGTCTGTCTGGTACAGGATAATTTATTGCTTCATTTCACATTTATCTGTATTGTATGTTATATAACAAGAGAACCTGAAAAACTCATTTCAGAAGAAATCAGAGATGGCACGACAGACTTTAAATGTAAATAAAACAGCAGCAAAAAATGCACATAGTCTACATTATTGTAGTAGGCATTAAAACTTCATGGCTTTGGATTAATTCGCTGAATATTTAAAAGTGTGGATGAACGAGTTATAACTATAGTTACTGGCTGATTAGAAAGATTTAGAAATGCTGGGCTATAGGTGCTAGCACAAAGACTTTGGACTGGAGTAATTAGCTGCAACTAGAACCTCAGCAGCTGTAGTCATTTAATTCCTGGATTTGATCACTTAGGCATTAAAGCTGCTCAGGTACATGTTAGAAAAAACTAATCCTACTACTACAGTCACAACTAAGTACTGTAATTGTAATAATAATTCTGACTAGAAATTATAAGTATTGTACACATCTATTTCTGAGCTGTTCTTACCTTAGCTCTCATGACATAAGTGCATGTACACGCACCATCTGGCTTACACAAGGTGCTATTCCTTTGCGTGGTAGTGACTATTTTATTTTGATTTGGATGCTACAGTTGTGGTAACTACAACATTAAGTGTTCCCCACTATTAGGTGTGTGTGCGTGTGTGTGTGTGTGTGTGTGTGTGTGTAATGCCACAGTTGCTATATACTGGTGGCTAGAGAGAACTCAAGATACATGGTGGTGGCTAAAGAACACCCCAGGCTTGAACCCTGTACCTTAGGTGCAGGTAGCAAGAGCCTGAATTCTCTACCCACCACCATTTGTGAAAAATTTGCAGATTTTTGCTTCATATTTTTTCTGCTCTGTTCCTCATAAAATCTGTGGTTTCTGGATTTTCTATTCATGGCATAGCTGATAATGCAGTGGTAGCATTGTTGACTGACAGCTAGAGGTTCTCTGGTTTGATTCTTGGCTGGGGTGCTTTCTGTGTGGGGTCTGTTTGTCATCCCTGTGTTTGTGTGGGTTTGCTCTGTTGTCCTCCCATCATACAAAGGCATGTGTCTGGAGTGTTTCTCCCTGGGCCTCTGCTGAAAATTGGCTTTTGTTCCAAGTCAGACTTTACTGGTTAACAAATGTTAAATAAAGAAAAATGGCAGGCATTTGAATTTCAGACTTCATATTCTTCAGAAAGTAAATGGTAACACAAAACCTTTTATTCTAACAATTTTCTAAGATGAATAGTTGAAATTTGTCCCTATGTTTGGAACTGTATTCCCCCATTATTGGCTTCAACCAGTTTTTTTGTGCTAAGGTTGAGAGCTGTGGTGAGAACTGAATATGTATGAGGGCTGTATTCCCCTTTATTCACTTTGTCCAGGTGTTTAGTGCTAAGAGGTTAACAGCTATGGTGAGAACTGAAGTCATTAAATGGTAGCCATTTAAGTTTCAGTCTTCCTCACTTTCCCAAAACAGCTGATTTGGCATAGTGGTATATTGCTCTGACTTGTTTTCACAGAATCCTGGGTTCAAGACTTGGCAGTGAAATGTATGGTGGTAACACTGCATTTTATTCTAGCAACTTTCCAAGATTATACAAGCAATGTTTAAAATGCATCCCATTTTTTTGGGCTTTTGTCTCCCCGCCAAATAAATTTTGGATTTTTCCAGATTTCTTGTGCTGCAAAGATCAGAGATAGAGCTGAGTGTCGAGTAGATATTACAAGGAGCTGAGAGCTGCAGGGGAAGAGAAGTTTAGCACTGCTTATGCTAATTCTGCAAGCATTGTTAATAGCACAACAGGTACTGTACTTGCTTTTGATGCAGAAGGCTGTGGGTTCTACTCCCACAATATGTAGATGTATTGCTGATACTGTGCTGTGTTGTAAAGGGGGTGGATGCTGCAGTTGTTTTTGGTGAAGATATCTAGTAACTATGAACCTGTTATCAGTTTGCCATCCATTCCCTATTGCAATATTGCGAGCTTATCATTTGTAATGTAACATAGGCAATTTATTCCTCAAGGGCAACAGGCACTTTATTTGTAGATGAAACAATGACATATAAAGTTGTTTGCTAGCAGCAACCTCTTCATTAGTTACAGATCTCTTTTTAATGTGGAATTATTTAGATGACTTTTACTTCAGAGATTGTGCACATTTACTGATACTGGTGGATTGTAGACATGTGAGTAGACTTTTATGATGGAAACGTTCTGAATTGGGCAGTTTTGTCATTATTGGTGCATGCATTTTGTTTCATTGTTTACTGGAAAAATGTTCAAAGCAATAAATTTAAAACACCCTCTAACAACTGTACTGTATTATACAAGGAATATAATTTAATACAATCAGGAGGGTGCATCAAAGAACACATGTACGTTTTGTGTGCAAGTGGGCTATGATTTGAAAACAGCCCAAAGTTAATCTTAATCTACCCCTGACCAATTGTATTTTCTTTGAATGTGGGTTTCAATGCTGTTTCAAAGAATGTGAGTTTCAATGGCAGAGAAGTTTTAATGCTAAGTCTATTTTCATCGTGAGACTGCATTGCTTTGTTTAGCAGATGTGTATTAGTGTTTGTGCTGTAAAATGCAAAATAAAACTTTCAAATGAAATTCAAATCATCACAGAAGTAAAGCAGTAGGCACATTACAGTGTTTATGGTGAATGGGGCAAAATAGCCAAGTAATTGGACATTGGAATGGCTGCAGGGGCAGGCTCTATTCAACCATGATTTTTGTGAGGGGGAAAGGCAGAAAACTCAAAGACAGCCCCGGCTGAACTATACCTCTCAACGGCTCAGATTTTTGCAGAATGAATAGATTTTTGCTACTTATTTTTGGTTTGTGCCTCATAAAATTTGTGAGTTTCTGGAAAATCATTTACGAGTGAAGTTACTAAATAATGACAGACATTGAATTTTAGACTTCATAACCTTCAGAAAAATGCATGCTAATGCAAGACCTGTTATTCTATCAACTGTTTAAGTTTATACAAGACCAATTTTTAGTACTGTTTGTATGTTCCCCCAATATATTTGGCCTTGTTCAGATTTCCTGCATTAAGAAGATGAGATGTGCATGCTAATAAATTGCTTTATAAAATTAGGAATGTCCAAACCTCTAAACTGTCCGTGATTTTGGCTCAAAATGTTGCTCTCCCCCTAATAATGCCTCCGCAAAATGGCAATTTTGGAAGAAAACATGGAGGGTTTCCAATTATAAATAACTGTAATTATCAGAGTTATAGATTACTTTTATTTCAGAAATCCATGTAGATTCTCTTATTTTGTCAGCTGCCCAAGTTAACAGTACTGATATTAAAAAGTGTCCCTTCTTTGACAGGTTCCCAGCTGTATTGTGTGGCAATTTTATATTTTTGCATCACATTGTTGGTCCATTTTTCATAAAATTGTGGTTTTCTGAAAAATTAGTGGCAACTCATTAAAGATTGAAGATAGCTAATAACGACAGACATTTGAATTTCAGATTTCCTACCCTTCAGAAAATTCATCCTAATGCAAGACCTACTACTTCTTTTCTCTTTCTAAGTTTATAAGAGAAATATTTAAATATTGCCTTTATTTTTGGGCCTTTGTCCCACTTCTGTGTATGGCTTTGTCCATATTTTTTGCTCTGAGGTTGAGAGGTATGATCAGAGCCATCACCGTCAGCCAGAAACATTTCAAATTGTGACATACTTGTTACACCCCACTCCCCCATGTAATGACTCTGGATGTGTCCAAGCAAGGCAAGGTGCAGTTATGCAGTGTAAGTGTGCAGAGTATCCCCCCATCCAAGGTGGACACAAGTATGACAGTGGCTTTTCATCTGTCCTTGATTTTGCAAAATGTTCTGGTTTTGTGTCATATTTTATAGTGTTGATTTATGCTTCTTATTATTCAGAAACTGCATGCTGTCTCAGTGTCCTGTTGCTCCGTGTTTACGTAGCAATGCTTTAATGACCATCAGGTAAGTTTGTCTGAGATTGTAAGATGCAAGTAAGCTTTAATAAGCATACTGTTAAAGAATTACCAACATTGAAAGCCTTTTTGTTGTTGCCATGCAGAGAATATTTACATAACTAGATAACGTATAAGCCTTAGGTATTCATAGGTTCATAGGTTCATAGGTTCATACTAGGCTATCTGCCCTAGGGCATTTATAAGCCTAGCCAGAATGTGTGTGGCTTTCGCCACCCATTTTAAATTTATTTTGCTATGCCCTTTTTCAAGGTTAGTATACTGTGCCTCTGTTTAACAGTGACACAGAAGTGATACCCGAGGTAAACCTACGCTCTCCCATCCACTCATCAAGATTCCTCTTGAAGAGATTTAATGAGGGACTCTGCCTAAACTGGACTGGGATTTTATTCCAGAGTGAAGGGAGCCTCTGGGTTATGAATCAGTCCCTCCAGCATGTCCTATTTATTTCAGTGCTGAGGTTCAAGTCTCTTGAGCGCGTAGCTCGATGGGATTTGGATTTTCTGAGGTGCAGCATGTCCATTAATTCCGGGTTGGACATGGCTTTATACATCAGGCACAGATCGCCTCTGAACAGGCGGTATGCCACTGAGTAGAGCTGGAGTTTCTTTAACCGGGCAGCATATGGCATCTGTTTGAGCCCTTTGATCCTCTTGGTGAGGTACTTTTGGGGTCTTTCCAGTTGCTGCAGGTGTCTGGTAAGGTACATCCCAAAAGGGGCATTGTACTCAATTATGGGCCTGATGAGGGATGAGTAAAGAGGCACGATGACCTCCCTGATCTAGATGTGAATCCCTTCATGATTAGGTGGGCTATATAAAATGTTTTTCTAACCACTTTGGCCACGTGGTTGTCAAATGAGAGATTGCTATCAACTTGGGTCCCCAGGTCCCTAATTACTTCTTCTGTACTTAATGGATTACCACCTATGTGGTAATTTGTGGGCACTTTGTTTTGCCAAAGGGATGACTATACACTTTTTGGCATTTAGCTTGAGGCCATGGCTCTGGCACCAGTTGTCTGTTTCTATGAGGCCCTTATGGAGGATGCTTGTGTCGGCTGGAGAGTCGATTATGGTGCCTAGTTTGCAGTCATCTGCGAACTTGGTCAGCCACAGTCCTTCTGTGTTGGCCTGTACCTCCGAGAAATATATACCGAACAAGAGAGGTCCCAGGACTGAGCCTTGGGGGACACCACTTGTAACTGGTTTGGAGTCTGACATGGCTCCAGCAATTCTAACCATGTGGGTTCTGTCCTTGAGCCAGTTTGCAATCCATCTAGTGACATAGGGGTTTATATTTAAGCTGGTGAGCTTATCTATAATGCCCGAGTGGGGTATTGTATCGAAGGCTTTTGTGAGGTCCAGGTAGGCTGTGTGGACCACCTTCCCCTCTTCAATGGCCTTGGTAACTGTTTCAAAGAAATCAACCAGGTTTAACAGGCAGGATCTGCCCTTAACAAAGCCGAACTGGGTAGGATCCAGTGTCTGTAGGTCCCCAATATCTTTATTTATGAGGTCCATGATGATCCTTTCCATAGCTTTGCAGACCAAGCTAGTCAGGCTTATGGGGCGATAGTTTCCATGATCCGTTGAGGCACCACCTTTATGGAGAGGGACCACTATTGCTGTACACCCCTCTTTGGGCACATATCCTGTAGTAAGGCTGAGATTGAACAGTAGTTTTATGTTTGGGTTTAGCTCTTCTTGGAGTTCATGTAGGACGCAGCCCGGGACACCGTCTGGTCCCATTGATGATGTATTTTTTGCTTTGGAGAGGGCGGCTCTTACCTGAGCATCTGAGATGCCAGGGGGGCAGCACTCTGCTGGGATAGATATTTGCCCTTTTGATGGGGAGGGGGGGGAGTTTGCGCTGAACCTGTCAGCTAGGATGTTGACAATGTCTGTGGGTTTGGTGTATTTTTTGTCATTTTGGACTAATTCTGAGCATATTTGGGAAATACCACCCAGGTTCCTAACATAACTAAAGAAAGCCTTGTGATTATCCTTAGTGTCCTGTGCAATTTTTCTCTCGAAGCTGGCCTTAGACAATTTTATGAGTGCCCGTAGTTTTTTGCTAATGCTGATCAGTGATGCCTTCCCTTTTTGGGATTTTGCTCTATCATTTAGTAGCTTCCTCCTTCTATTGTATAGTTTGTTTATGGCTGGGGTCCACCAGACAGGACGTCTGCCTTTGGAGGATTGGGTCTTGGTTTTATTTGGGATCGCATGATCCATGCTTTCCTGAAGGTGTTCATAGAATGCGTTTATAGAGGATTCTGCGGTCTGGGCCATATTTTCCACAGGCCCGGGGGCTTTGAAGGATTCCACCTCAGTTTTGAGGAGTGTGAAATTTGCTTTAGAGAAGTTTTTTACTGTGGTTTTCTGGGCAGGGGGTGGGGTCGGGATGTGAATATTCAGTGAGATTAGTTTATGGTCTGATCTTACCAGTGAGAGATACACTTCTGGTCTGGAGCATAGAGTCCCCATGTTGGTGATGATCAGTTCCAGTATGTTTTCCCCTCTTGTGGGAGTGGTAACAAGTTGTTCCATAGCATTTGAGTTTATAAATTCTAGGAATCTTGGGCTAGGGTGTTGGAGCTAGAGTAATGCTCCCAGTCTATGTTTGGGTAGTTGAAGTCGCCCAATATAATGGTGTTTGGAGAGACCTTCATATTTTCCAGTGTTCTCAGGAAGGCCGAGTGGGGTTCCTGGGTTTGGGAGGGTGGTCTGTAGCAGGCTATAAACTGGAAGGCAGTTTTACCCACTGTTAGTTGCACATGGATAGTCTCTGATGCTTTGTGCTTTGCCACCAATCTGGAGGTGTGGGTATCTTTGATGAATATCGATACTCCCCCTCCTTTTGTTGTTCGGTCCAAGTTTTGGGGCCGAAAAGCATGGTATGAGGTATAACCTGGTAGTGCTGGGGTGCTCTCAGGAGCCCTGAACCAGGTTTCTGTTACTGCACAGATATCGATGTTCTCCATGCTAAGGAGAGTTCCGAGTGCGTGCATCTTAAGGTTTAGACTTCTGGCATTGAGTAGCATTACTCTTAGTTTCTTATCCCTTGTGATACCTATGGAGGTGGGTTTGTCTTTTGAGCCTTCCCTAAAAAAGGCACTATGGGGGTAGCAAGAGCCTTTGCCAATATCCGAAATGCATATGACAGTATTTGTAATAAAGGACATGATTACAGTATTTTTAGACGCTCATTGAATTTTTTGGAGACTTCCAGTCATCTTTGCAGGCTTTATCCGTAAACTAAACAGAATGCCAATCTATCACTTCTGGTCCATAACCTGTGTGGTTATCCTTTAAGCAATTTATCTTGAGCTTGTTTCTTGTTTGCTGTTTATTTTATACTTTGATCATGTTTTACCCATGAAACAAGTAGGTAGTTGTTGTCAGGCAGCAGGTCTTTTTTGGATAAGAAACATTTTTACAAGTGGGGTATCACAGAGATTGCTACTTTCAGCATGTTACTTGGTACTTTTATAAAGCTGAATATAAATTATAATTAGAACTGCAGTGCAAAGAGAAGTGGTTTGAGTTGAGTGCTGCTTGTTCTTTAATACTTCATTTTGACTGGCATTCCATTAATGTATTTAAAAAGTAATTTATTTTTTTAATGCCTCACAACATTTTTGTTTCCATCTAGATATTGAGTAAGCTGTCATGTAGCCAATGCATTGAAATATATATTTTTTCTTCTACACTTCATTTTGTCTTGATTGGACTCTAGTAATGATGGTTTGGCACCCAGGGCAGCATATTTAATTAAAATTCCAGTTGTTGTGGTTTTGAGCATAGCTCTGCCCTTTCTAGTTGGCCACACCCCTTCCCATTGGCCACTCCCATTCAGCTGTCTTCTGCAGCCTCCCCCTTTGATTTGAAGTCACCAGCAGCCATTACAGAAGGGGGAGTCTCTGGGACACAAATCTGTCCTGCCAACAAGTCCTATTGATGTAACAGACCAGGTTGAGATCAAACATGTGGATTACGTGATTGGAGCTTGACATGTGGATATGCAGCAGTCCCATCAAGGCAGGGTCTGAGATTGCTTTGTATGCCAGACAGAGGTCACCTCTGATGAGTCTGTACGAGACTGAGTATTGGGACAGGGCCTTTAGTTTATCTGTGTAGGGTAGATGTTTGAGGCCCTGGATTCTCCTGGTGAGGAACCTCTGTGGTCTCTCCAGCTGTTGCATGTACTTTATAAGGTACATGCCAAAAGAGACATTGTACCCAGTAATGGGTCTTATAAGGGAAGAATACAGGGATGTTATGAGGACTTTTCTTATTCTTTTCCACAGGTTTAAGGCCTCATCCAAAGGACAGTATACTCAGGAATGGGGCATCCACTTTTTTGTCATCTCCTTGAGCCACTGACACTGCACAATGCTATTAAAGCATTAGTTGAAGCATGAACAGGCTTACCTTCTTTGACTCCATGCTGTAACTGTGTTTTATACCCTTGTATTGAACTGGGATTCTGAATCACTTTCCTCAATGATGAGGAAACTGTAGCAAAAATCAGAAAGAAATGAAAATAAAAGTAATACCAAACAGCTATAATTGTAAATACACACACTGTCAGACAGCAAGAAAAAAGTAGTATATGAATATTAATGTTATACCAACAACTCTTCTTATATCAGAAGGCAAAAAGATCATGCATATAGATGAATAGGATCTATATTATATGTTAGACGTTTGAAAACTTTGAACATTAAATAATCAAATTTAAATGTTCAAAGTTTCAAACATCGAACATATAAAAAAAAAACAAAAAAAACAAGCGGAACTTACCTGACTAATGTAGGCAGGGGGGCAAGCCCTCCTGCACCCCCCACATGGCGGGCTGTGCACCACACCCCCTGCTCTTTAAATATACCAACTCCGAGACCGCACTGCAGTGCAGTAAGGTTTCCCTTACTGTACTGTTGTGCATTCTCGGATATGGCATATTTAAAGAGTGGGGGAGTATGGGGGCTGCTTTTGCAACAATGAACTTTCCCCTCTCCTCCCAACCCTACTAATAATAAATAAAAAAATAAATTACAGTTCACTGTCTAACTGGCTGGACATAGCAAAGGTGGAGCGTTATACTACATAGATGTTTAGTGACATTATTTCAAAAATCCAGAATTATTCAGCTTCTTATCCTACTCAACAAGGAGAATACCACAATGGAAAAATGCTACCTCTGGAGATCCACAAAACTATCCAATTCACCAAGAGATGGGTAAGTTAAAAAATACATGCTCCTTATGTAAAAAGAAGACAGTTACCCAACTGCCAACAAAGTGGATGTCCCATTCACAATGACATTGCTAGAGTGTGAGATGGGTCTGGGGTACAAAAATGACCTTTTCCCTTTGAGTCTGTGGCTACCACCTGAAATATGTTATACATGAGAAGTCCAGAACTGCTTCATGTCACTTTCTCCAGTTGTTCAAATGAGGCACCCAATGATGTAGGGCCTCTGCCCCCAAAACCTATACCTTGTCTAACCAGAGGTGATGTGGAAGGAGAAAAGACTGTAGATCATTCCCATTTCTTGTGCTCTCCAGAAGCAACCTCTTTATGACAGAAAGGGTTGCTGAATCCTATGAACACAGCAAGCCTAAATGATCAGTTATCAATGGCTGTCTCTGCCGAGAAAAATATTCATGATCCCATTTACCTGAACCTGCAGAGACACTGGAAATCTCAATTGCACTGACAGGCACAGCTCTCTACAGTAGAAGATTACAAAAACAAAGGCTTTCTTTTTTAAATGCAATGTCATGCTGCAATCTGGCACCTTTCTTACCTTATTGTCACCAAGCAACAAGAAACCACCAAGCTCTTTAATCCTTTAAAAAAAATCTCTCACAATCCTTAGAATCTAGGAAGAGTAAAATAAACCACCTGGGAATGTTCACTTTTTTCATCCTTTGGTTAATTATATGAGCTCTCTTTATAATAACTGTTTTGAATCCAGTACTTTCTCCAAATCCTTCATAATATAATTCATGGGATCTTCTCCTTCTGCACCTTCTGGGAAGCCTATTAACCTTAAATTTTCCCCTAGCCCAATTTTCAGTAATATCCAGTTTGCTTTCCATTTCTAATGAATGCATCTTGAAGGCCCATATTTCCTGGGAGTGTGCCAGAGCAATATTCCTTACAAACCCATCTCATCATACATGTCTGTAAACTTTTCTTCAATGGCTGCCAATTTCTGTTCATAATTGCTTCAAATATCATTGATCCTCTGTATATCCTTCATAATGACCAGTAATGTTGTCATGGGCTCTATGTTGGTTTGCATGACTTTAATGTCCTCTGCCATAACTGTCAGTGTGTCATCCATGTTTGCCAAATGCATGTGAAGAAAATTCATACATTTATAAAACAGGATTGATAAATGCAGACATAAAATGCACATCCTCACAAAGCAGGTTTCAAAAAAAAAAAGAAAAACAGAACAAACAAATGGCGCTTTATATAGCATGTGCTGAATGCCAAAACCAAACCATCCACTAAACTCTTTCAGAAAATCAATTAAAAGGTTAGAGACATAGAGAGAGAGAGAGTAAATAAGATTAGCTGGTCATCACTGCACATTCCAGTGAACATCAGTCCTCCAAGCCACTCCTTTTATGTCCAGAGTCATGCTCGTGCTATCCCAGTGCTTTATAGTGGCACAGCTAAGGATATTTTTTTATAATTTTTAAACATGTGGCTTAACTGATGCTTTAACAAAACTTTGAAGTCTGTGTTACAAAGCACTACACATATAGATGGGGACAACTGGGACCAGCTGCTGCCATATCTTCTCTTTGCTGCAAAAGAAGACTCAAGCATCAAATGGATTTTTTTTTCATTTTAATTGGTGTAATGGCCGACACCCGTGAAACTTGACAGATACAGCAAAAGATACATGGAAGGAATAAAACTCTCCCTTTAACAGTACAATAGGACAGTTTTTTTTTTTTTGAATTTACAGAAGATGAAAAGAACAGTAATGCCTACAAGAAGAATACATATTTAGAGGGCATAGCAGACACAACAAAAGTGCTCACTTGAGAAAGTTCAGAACAGGATGTAATGTACATGTATAAATATCCACTGCTGAAAACAAGTTCCTTACAAAGGAAAACGCGTTTAAAGTATAGAGGAAAGTAATTGAAGGAAATAATAATGCAAGACAATTGGGAAAAAAGAAACCAGAAAACTGTATCACATAAATGTTCTGAAACTATGAACAGGAACTTCTACAGTAGTTTCTGTAGAAAGTATACTTCAGGGGAAATCAGGGCTCCTGCAGCATGAGGACAGGGCCCCAGGATGGAGCCCAGGGGGACTCCAGATTTGATGGGTAGGAAGGAGGAGCAAGACGTGAGCCATCTGACTGATTATTACCTATTGGAGAGGTAACTAGTGAACCAACCAAGCAAGGGACCAGAGAGAGTGAGATCAGATAGTTTAGATAGTAGTAAAGAGTGATAAAAGGTATCAAAGGCTTTGGAAATGTTGAGGAAAAGACAGGATACAGGCTGGCTATTATCTCTGGCCTCGGCTACAGTGTGATTAAAGATAACACTGCAGTGGCAGTACTGTGGTTTGGCCTGAAGCCATGTTGAGTGGGAGTTAACAGGTTTTTTCAGAGAAGAAAATTCAATAGCTGAGTATGCATGCATATTTCAAGTATTTTTGAGAGAGGAGAAAGTAAGGTTATGGGTCTATAATTAGATGGGTCAATAGAATTCCTTCTTTTATGCAGTGGGGTGATGTAGAATTTCCAGATGTCTGGGACTGTGGCTTTTTGAATGGATCTATTGATTAGTAGAGATACAGGGTATGCTACAGATTCAGTGGCTTGTTTGAGGAAGATGGGAAAAAGGTTATCTGCAGAGGGAGAGAAGGGTTTAAGTTTGAGCAGGAGTGACTTGATGTAAGCGGTGGAGACCAGTTTAAGGGAGAAAGGGTTTTTGTTGTGTGGGTTAGAAGAGGTGGGGTGGGCAGAGTTGTGGTTGGTGTGAATAAGTTTTGGGATAGTATCTATGAAGTAATTGTTGAGAAGGGTTGCAGTTTCTAGTGGGGTATTGTTTGTATTAGTTATTAGTTATGGATTGAAAGTATATTTAAATTATATCAAATACCAGAGTGATAACCTCAAGCAGTTTGGGATAAAGTAATACATATATTTAAACTTGTGGTTATTAAAGAATCCCAGAGTGAGATGAATAGTCCTATTGGACTGGTACCCAAATGTTAGGAGTCTGTAAGACTTTGCTGTGACTTTAAGAAGTGAAACAGCATATATAAATTTGACTCACATCTGTTACTTATATTGGATGAAATGATTGAGAAACTCAGTAAGGCTAAGTTTCTGTCGATTTGAGATTAAAGCAATGACTCTTGGCAAACCATCAAACTCAAAATCTAAGGAAAAAAATGTCATTTTTACATTTGATGGGCTCTTCCATTACAAGTGTTGCCTTTTTGTATCCATGGATCACCTTTATCATTTCAGAGGCTGATAGGCAAAATCCTTAGAACCCCACACCTGACATGCAGCAGTTTATCTTGATAAAATAATCTAAAGAATGGGATAGCCATCTGACCACAGTCCTAGCCTTTTTAAATTCTGTAAATCAGGCTGGATTGATGACTAATTTAACCAAATGCAAATTAGGGATGATAAGACCTTGCTATTTCAGCTATTTTGTAGAACAATGGCTTGTGAAACCACTGGCTGAAAATGCCGAAGCAGTAAAAAACTCACCAACTCCAACAACAAAGAAGCAAGTAAAAACCTTTGGTGCAGCTAGTCTAGTTACTACTGGACATGAGCTCCTGCTTTTGCCAGTACTGCTAGACTCCTGACTGACATAACTAAAGGTATCTTGAAAATGATGGTAGAGAGGACAGGTGCAATGGAACAAGCCTTTAGAAAACTAAGAGCCTACACTCATGACTCCAAACTTGTTGAAATGTTTCCTGGTATATATGCATGTATGTATATACATGTACATACAAACATATATGGTAGACAGGGGTCCAGGAAAGTAAATATTTGTGGGAAGCAATAGCCAGGGAATCGTTATGTCTGGGCTTGTATAGGCCCTAGGGCCAATAGCCTAGCACCTACCTATGAACATATATATATATATATATATATATATATATATATATATATATATATATATATATATATACGTATATATAGATATGTATACATAGACATATATTTATACAAAACTAATATGCATCAAGCATAGGCAAAGGTGCAGGTTTATCTCAGGTTGTAGAAGGGTAGGAATCTGCAGTTTCTATATTAATAGGAGTCTTACTAAAACATCAAAAAGCACAAATTAACAGTAGAAAGAGGGTGTCTTAACCACCCTAAAATATGTCGATTGAAGAGAGAATTTGTCATGATTACATATTTTACCCTTTTCAGTGGCTATTCTAACAGAAGGACACCAACATAAAGTTGTCCCTGTGAACAATTATCCTTCGTCATTTTAACTTAGAGCTAATGCATCAGCTGGGCTGCAGCTACCTGAATGGAGATGGGCTGTTATGGACATGCATCCTCTATATCAAGATTAATACCACTGGTTTCACTTTGTGTGTAGCGCAGTGCTGGCAGGTCCCTTTAAATGTGCTGACCTAGAAGAATCAGATAGCAGATAGTCCCTTTAGGGAGATTAATCCAGAAATAAGCATAGTTGGTAGAGGGAGTGAGAGGCAAATGCATAAAGAGGTCTTTAAAGAACAGTGCCTAATGTACAACAGGTTCATAACCTTTTAGTCTGATGAGAGACTCTACATGGACTTATCTGAATCAGAAGGACAGAGGAAGGTAATTTAGAGGGTATCTCTATTGGAGAATGGGCCTCATCATTGAGAGAAGAAGCCAGTTGGACTTATTATGGACTGCACAGAAGGTGAAACATTTTTCTTGTTCTCTGTTGCTAGAATTGTAATTGAAGCTGGTTTGCAGTTCCTTGTTGATGAAACTAAGAGGAGGGCTACACTGATGTCTAGATGTTTTTGCAACTACTGTTTTATTTTGCCAGCTACTCTGACAAGGTCCTGTTTAGAAAGGAATATTGCACCTAAAAGAAATAGTTTGATGTGCTGTGAAAAAGCCTTCTTGAAAAGCTATTTATATAGGACTACAGATTAATTTGTTAAAAGACTGAATTTATTTTCTTAACTTCATTTATTTATCAATATGTATGATATTCTAGTTATAAAACTGACTCAAATGCAGTAAAGTACCACCATAAGTCTATTAATAATAGCCAGCCATGTGGTGCACTCTACTTCACTAGTAGCCTACCCTCACCATTATATGTGCACCACTGGATATGTATTATTAACAGTATTACTATACTAGTGCACAGCACTATATTGCAGGGGCAGCATGGTCCATTTATGTATGCATTCCACTGTAATGCACTTTTCACAATCAACTGCTATGTACTTTTGTGCAATATAGTGCTGCTTTTGAATTGTGTGCTACTCTGAATGGTGTTCTGTGATATATATATACCATAGCTCTGTACTCCATTGCATAGTATGTTATGAATCACAGGGAAAAATCATAAGGGAAAATTCTATTTTGCCCACTTTTATCCAAGTAAGAAAACTAAAAGTCATACATTTCAAAAATGAGAACTATAACATACCTTCCAATCAGATTCTGTCACCTAACAAGTGCAATGCAATACACAAGCAGAAACTAGAATCACAAAGGACTTCTCTTCCGATTGGAAAAAAATAAGTTACCTTTAAATTACTGTAGTACAGTGATAAAACTGAGAACACAAGGATACAACAGGCATGATATACGTGAACCAAAATTCTATTATTGTTAACCTTTGATCCTTTGCCTGCCAAGATCTGTCACTCAGGCAATACCCTAATGACATGCTGGTCTCTGTTATGCTTCTCAATGCCATGCTCCTGGTTAAGTTTTACCAACAAGCTGCCTCAATCTACCAATTCTACCCCTTGAGGATTTTAACAAATTTTATAAGTTGTATTTTTGTCAGCTGTGACCAGCCCAAACTACAATTTCCTCCCACGTCTCTTCTTGTTCACTAAAGTAGATAACTCCTTTTTGCATAACAGTGTAGTTCAGTCATCTTTATTGTGCTTGGGAGTGCTTGCTATCCATAACCAGTTTTGTGCTCCTTTGGCCATAATCCTAGCTCTGTAGTTAGGTCAATGGCATCGTACTGTAGGCTCACTGAACCCTGATTGTGAATTTGACTTCTTTATGGAAAAACTTCACCTATAAGGGCCCTAGGGGATGATGGAAAATACAGAAGTTACAGTTACAGTGTGCTTCAGAGCACCTCTGCCTTTTCCTTTTGGGATCAGAACCAGGGCTTCTCTATGTTTGGATATAGCTTGTTTATTTGTGTCCTTCTCCATTTCTTTAATGGAAATAAGAATCTTTTAATTCAGGTTATCACTTAAGTTTATACAGCCACTGAAGCACGTATTTCTTGAATTTCAGATGTAACTGCTAATCTTGCTGTTTTACCTTCCAGTTAGCTGGATAAGCAATCATGCCTGGATTTTTTCACTTTCTAGCTTCCTACTCAAATAGCCAAAGTAATTCTTACACTTGTACAGAAATGGGGAAAATCTTCCTGAAATGTGATGTTGCATCTGTCCCAATGAACCCTTTTATAATATTTGCTATTATTTGTAACCTGGTCTTATTTTCTAAATGACTCCAAGGCTATCAACACATGTCTAGGTAAAGTCTCTTGAGAATCGCTGGGCCCTGCACCATGTTATATGGTTGTTTATAAGACATAATAAAAGGGTTTAAAACAAATTATATTATGTCTTCCTCTGGAATGTTGTCAAGAGTACCCAAAATCTTGCATTGGTTCACCCTGCACCTGTTTTTCAAGTCATCTGTTATTCCTTCTACAGCTCTTATGCTGTTGATTCCATAGTTTTAATTTTCTGTTGAATAGTTTTGGCAGCCTAAGTATTTCAGCTTACAAGTAAGTGTGTATTTTTTCAAGACAATCCTTTCTTACATATGAGTAGTTGTACAGTGAAAGGCTCCCATATCATATATTATTATCATCGCTTCATGAGATGCAGGTTTGAATTTATTTAAAAAAGAGCCATCCACAAGTCACTAATCTTCAAACGTCTGTGTCAGTGTTTACTCTTTTTCACCAGAAAATAATTTTTATCCATCAAGTTCTCTGCAGGGATTCAGACTGGCACCTTTAACTGCAAAGGCCAGTCAACTTCTTTGCCCAAGAAATCTGGACATAACCAAAAATAATGGTTGAGCAAAGGCCCAAAAATACAGACAATTTTTAAATATTGTTCTTCTAAACTTAGAAAGCTGCTACAATAATTTTTATTAGTGTGCATTTTCTGAAATATATGAAGTCTGAAACTCAAGTGTCTGCCATTATTCATTGACTTTAATCATCAATGATTTCTGCAAAACCACAAATTTTATGAGGAACAAACTAAAAAAGTCAGGCAAAAATCTGGACATTCTGCAAAAATCTGGACAGCTGTGAGGTATGCAGGTCACACACCCCTATTAAAAGAATTTTTAGAAAAATGATAATTTCTGAAAGCAACTTGGAATATTTTGCGTGAGCAGGACAACATGTAGTTATTACAGACAAGAGTAAGAGAACGGTAAAGAGTGTCATCTTAAGAAAACCAGATCACAAAAACAGATACTTCATAAGGTATGGCTTATGAATAAATAATATCAAAATAGATTGATGTGCTATAATTTTATTATAATTTTTAAGTCACACGTTTTTGAAATTTAATAACTGGCAGACTTACATTTAGCAGATACAGTCACTGACATTGCATATACAACTATTCAGATACTGGTCTCTGAATAAAAATATCACAGAAGAAAACAGATACCAAATAAAAAATATGTTTTGTGAAGTTTTGGTTGAATTTACAGAATTTAGTTAGAGTCTGAGAAGACTGAGGAGTAAAGTGAGGGTTTCTGCCATTCTGTAGTGGCACTCCAGTCCTAAATCTTATTTCTGCTACGGTATGATACCATACTGCAGTGTGGAATATTACATACACTACTTAATAGTATGCCAGTGCCCCAAGTGTTAGGGATACCTACTATACAAGGGCTCATTAGTGAAAATAAGAAATAGACGATGGATATAAAACTCATTACCTCTTCTTTATATAATCTAATGGCCACTGAGCCTGCCACATAGCTGAGAACATCTGAAGATGGCTGTCACCACGCACCATTTGTATGTCTTCCACAATGCTACTTACATATCAGAGGAAACTCTATCATGCATGCAATACTGGGGGTGGCATTTCAGCATTGGCATGCTGTATGTATGTGCTACAAGAACACAATTCAGAAAAAGAAAAAGAGTTTTGACTCAACCCAAGTGTACAGATTAAACAACTACCCTTCCACTTCTTGCACAATTTCCTGTTAGCCAAAGTATAGCAACACCTGTATTTCAGACCTAGTAGTGCAGGCATTGGCCTTATTACCATATAATTCCTGCAGAACTAATGCTGATATACAGGTGGAGCACTGCCAGTACTGCAAAAACCCTTTGATTATAATGGACAATGGTTATACCGTATTTTTAGGTCTTTGCTCAACCATCATTTTTGGTTTTGTCCAGATTTCTTGGGCAGCAGCAGCACAGACTCTACATGGTGCCCTATAGGGGGAAGAGTTGTACAGACCAGCCACTTTGGGCATCTACTGTGATGCGCAGTATCATCAAGATAGGAGAACATGGATCACAGGCTGCAAACCATGGCAGGGCTAGCCAGTCAACTGTGTAAAATATGGCTCTAGGTGATTTGTTCATGTTGACTAATGTCACCAAAAATGGGCATGGGTAGTTGCCAGTGATAAGTGGGTTGAGGACCCAGCCTACTCTGACCCAAGCCAAGGACTCATGCTAATGGTGGGAGGGGTATATATGCCCCTGTTGGCCAGTGTGTGCCTCCCATAAAGCCCAGCAGCCCTGAGTCAATAAGCTACTGGCTGGCCAGTGTCTAGTTGCCCAGCTTGGGTTACCTGGGATAGCTCTGTTGAGTGAAAGCTGAACATAAAAAACAACCAACCTGCCAAACATGAAATGAGAATTGTTACACTTAATGTAGGTTCACTGACAGGATGCAGCTTGGAAGTGAATGACATGATGATACGGAGGAGGCTGGACATCCTATGTACCTAAGAGATAAGATGGAAGGGTAGTGCAGCAAAGTCACTTGGCTTGGGATCCAGGGTCTACTACTCACGATCAAAGAGAACGGATTACAGTGGTTTGGGCACATGTGTAGAAAACCAGAAGACAATCGGGTGAGGAAGATTTGGGACAAACAGGAAGAAGGTAAGAGGAAGAGAGGATGTCCAGCAAAGAGGTGGAAAGATTATGTGAAAGCATATCTGCAACAAGCAGGCATGAGTGCTGAAGAAGGCAGGAGTGTGACACTGAATCGAGAGAATTGGAGACAGTTAACATGATAACCTGACCCCATGTAGACAAAAATGGGGAAAGGGGGGCTGATGATGATGGTCATACCTTGAGATTTTACTTTGGTGATCATCATCAATGTAAACTATCAAGTGTAATGGCACTGTGGTGGCTAAAAGGGTTTCTGAGTACTATGTAAGCATCCTCAATCTCTCATCTGCCTACACATACTGAGGGATCTCTAAGGTCTGATATGGCATCGGGTTCACAGAAGTGCAGAAGGATGAATGCTATGCCAAGACTAAATTGCTATGGAATCTGACCAAAACTCAGATTACACAGTTGCAGTCATATAAGAACAAGAAATACATGACATCCTCACAAGATACAATTCTGAATTTTTTAAATATAAATACATGCTTTAAGATAATCAGAATACAAAATTGTCCCTCAACTGCACTAACCTGTTTAAAAAATATGATATGGAACAAGCTTTAATAATAAATTCTAAGAAAGTTTGGGGGTTGAAAATGTGTGTGACCTTTCCTTGCAGAGGGCCCTAAGCATGGTTTAACTTGCTACCAAGCAGAAATTGCAAGAAAATTCCAGCTTTGAGTGTCTTTAAACACCCCTTTCTTTTTCATGGGATGTCTAGACCTGCATTTAAAGAGTATTGGCAGAAGTCTGAAACAGAAACATCTTTGATTTGTAAGTAATTCCATTTCCAGTTTATGATCATCATAATATAGCTGCAAATCCTCATCATCTTCTTTCGGCTGTTCCCATTAGGGGTCGCCACAGCAGATCTTCTGTTTCCATTTCTTCCTGTCCTCTGCATCATGCTCTTTCACACCAACAGCCTGTATGTCCACTCTCACCACATCCATAAACCTTATCTTAGGCCTTCCTCTTTTCCTTTTACCCAGCAGCTCCATCCTTAGCATCATTTTCCCAATATACCCAGCATCCCTCCTCAGCACATGTCCAAACCAACACAATCTCGCATCTCTTGCTTTGTCTCCAAACTGTCCAACCTGAGCTGACCCTCTAATATACTGATTCCTAATCCTGTCCATCCTAGTCACACCCAGTGCAAATCTTAACATCTTTAACTCTGCCGCATCCAGCTCTGACTCCTGCCTTTTCATCAATGCCACAGTCTCCAACCCATATAACATAGCTGGCCTCACTACCTTCTTGTAGACCTTCCCTTTCACTCTTACTGGTACCCGTCTGTCACAAATTACTCCTGACACTCTTCTCCACCCATTCCACCCTGCCTGTACTCTCTTCTTCACCTCTCTTCCACAGTCACCATTACTCTGAACTGTTGATCCCAAGTACTTAAACTCATCCACCTTTACCAACTCTACTCCCTGCATCCTCACCATTCCTCTACCCTTCCTCACATTTACACACATATATTCTGTTTTAGCCCCGCTGACCTTCATTCCTCTCCTCTCTAAAGCATACCTCCACCTCTCCAGGGTATCCTCAACCTCGTCCCTACTCTCACTACATATCACAATGTCATCTTCAAACATCATAGTCCATGGGGTCTCCTGTCTGATCTCATCTGTCAACCTGTCTATCATCACTGCAAATAAGAAAGGGCTCAGAGCTGATCCTTGATGTAATCCCACCTCCACCTTAAATGTATTTGTCACTCCCACCGCAGTCCTCACCAATGTCACACTACCCTCATACATATCCTGTACCACTCTTACATACTTCTCTGTCCCTCCCGACTTCCTCATACAATACCACAACTCCTCTCTAGGCACCCTGTCATATGCTTTCTCTAAGTCCACAAACACAAAATGCAACTCCTTCTGACCTTCTCTGTATTTCTCCAACAACACTCTCAGAGCAAATATTGCATCTGTAGTGCTCTTTCCTGACATGAAACCATACTGCTGATCACTAATCATCACCTCCCTTCTTAACCTAGCTTCCAGCTTCCACTACTCTTTCGAATAACTTCAAGCTGTTACTGATCAATTTTATCCCTCTTTAATTACTGCAGCTCTGCACATCACCCTTATTCTTAATAAAGCTGCAAATGATTTTGCAAAACAATAATAATACAATAGTAATAGCAGTCTAATAGTAATAATGCATAATTTCAGTATCTATTTAGTTTTTTTCTATACCCACACCAAAATAAGTGCAACATTATAAGTACTGCACAATGATTTGCATACATCTGCAAAGTATTCTGCGAAGTAAGGGGAACCAAAAAATATTCTACAGAAGACCGGCTTCTTACTTACATTGTAATTTCAGTTTTACAGTTTCATGTATGTGTTCAACTTATAAGACCTAGTTGATAACTTGTCTTTCTAGCAGGTAAAAAAATTCTACTTACAGATTTAGCATAAGCATATAGTAGACTATACAATAACTTAGAGAGTGAGAAATGTTCAGTTCCAATAAAATGTACAGGGATATTGGGCCAGATTCAGGAAGGCTTACACGGAGTTTAAGAGTAGTGTAAGCCTCCGTGTAAGCCTCCTGATTCAGCAACAGCCCAAATCTCCGTGTAAGAGACAGCTAACACGTCTCTTACACGGAGTGGGCGTGGAAATGCTCAATACCTCATTTGCAGCTCCAAGATATGCAAATGAGGTATGTGAGCGATCCACGAAGCCCAAACCAGTCCGTGTAACGGACGTGTTAGCTGCAGAAATGTACTCAGCTGACAACTGAGTACATTTCTGCAAAATTAAAAACGGAGCTATGTCAGCTCCAAATAAAGGGTGCATTTGTCACAGTAAGCATGCCAATGGCCAAATATGTGGCCATTGGCATGAAAAAGTGTTGCAAAAAAAGTTATATAACTTTTTTTTTCACGGGATTTATGTGTTTAACTGTAGCGCACACCCGCGCAAACGGGGTGCGCTACCTAAAACTGAAAACCGAAGCTTATAAGCCCACAATTGTAGGATTTATATATTACATGAAATGTCAATGGAGGGACTTGCAGAGCAAAACAATATGGCCTCCGTTTAGTGGTTGTCAAGGGGGGGAAGCTCCGTGTAAGATATGTAACTAAGCATTACTAGGCAATCCTATGTAAATGAGGGTTACAATACTGAATCACACTGCCACATAAGTAATGAGCACTTTCTGAGTAGTGTAAGAGTTAGAGAAGGGGGAGGAACAGAGTAAGAGGTAGGTGACATCATGGGGGGGAAGGATAGAAAGAAATGTACCAGATTGGAGGGCAATGTAAGGTAAGAGATGACAGACAGACATCAGGGAGGGAGGTGTGTCCCAACAGAACACTAGGAATGTCAAGAAATTGAGGGCATACGCTATCCCTACACTCTAAGTTTCTTGATATACGTGCATGCGCGCGTGTGCGCGCGTGTAAGGCAGGTTCAACATGTGGGAGCGTGTTGCAAACTGTTTACAACGGTTTGCGCGGGCGTGCACGTGTGTAAGGCGGTGTGCGCGCGTGTTAGCATGAATCAGCCTAGCTAACACCGTGTAAGGATGTGTGCGTGTAACACCGTGTAGGGATGTGTACACGCGTTTAAGTTACTGTGAGCGTGTTTAAGCCGGTGTGCACATTGCTCCCCCTCAGGAAACAGAGAGGAAATAGGAAACAACCAAAATACAGGGAAACTGCCAGAAGATACTACTAAAGTTAATTGGTGGAAACAATTAGAAGCAGGCAATTACACAGGCAGACTAGAAGCCCAACCCAGCACTTAAAACACAACAAAGAGCAGTGCAGGCTGTTTCTCACAAGAGACACTGCCAGAAACTAAGCTATCAGAATTGAAACCTGAAAAAAGCTGAACTCAGAGCAGTAATGCTAGGGGCTGCCATAGCTGTTATAATCAGACATAGGCGAATTGCTGAGGGTGGTGATAATGCAGATGCTGACAGACAACCCAGAGTGAGGAGAAGGAGAAGAGTATACAGGCCTAGGGTCACCTACCATGGGTTACATGAGCTGGAGATAGTAGAGCTATAGAGTGGACAGAGAGCTCCTGCAGCAGATTGTTGAGCTGTGCAGGCCACGCCTCACACACAGAACCAACAGAGGGGAACCCATCCCAGTGGAAACCAAGGTATGTGTTGGCCTAAGAATACTAGCAACAGGTACCTTTCAGAGACCAACTGGCGATATGATGGGGATATCACAGGCATCAGCCTCCAGGGTACTGCACCAGTTCCTGGATGCCATGTCACCACATGTCAGTGATCATATATATGTCCCTAGTGACCGTGAGGTTGTGTCCAGCAATATGCATCTCTTCCAGCAAATAGCGGGATACCCTGAGGTGCTGGGTGCAATAGACTGCACGCACATACGCATCAAGGCACCAGCCGGTGAGCGGGGTAGAGTCTACATTAACCGCAAGGGATACCCCTCCATCAACTGCCAGGTCGTGTGTGATGCCCAGGGCATAATAATGAATGTGTGTGCTGGCTGCCCTGGGAGCTACCACGATTCCCACATCTGGCATCTGACGCAGCTGTACCAATCATTTGCCAATGGGGACTTCCCACACGGACACCTAGTGGGGGATGCTGGTTATGCACTCGAGCCGTGGCTGATGACACCCATCAGAAATGCACACACACCCGAACAGGAACGCCATAATGAGGCACACGCACAAACACGTAATATCATAGAGCGTGGGTTTGGGCTGCTCAAGTCACGGTTCCGGTGTCTGGACACATCTGGTGGAGCTTTGCAGTACACACCAACTACATGTACCCAAATGATCATGATATGTGCTATGCTACATAATATGATCCTGCGGAAACAGCTGCAGCAAGACCAGCACAGGGCTGGGCCAAACATCCCCCCACCATTGCCAAGGCCACCACAGGCAGGGGGTGACTTGGAGGAGGAACAACCTGACCTTGTCCCAGTAGGCATAAGGAGGCGTGCCCAGTATGCCCTGGCCTTGGCAAAGAGGCAACGCATAGCACATATGCTTGGTCAGTAGGAACACTGGGACCGATACCCACTCTGACTCACTCATACAGTAACAGGGATGCCTAACATGACACAACCTGCTTCCAAATGTACAAGGAGTGTAGTATGTGCATCCGACAGAGGCAGCCCTGCAGCACCACCCGAGGCATGAATGCCATGTGTTAAGTAATGTAATACCATGTATCATATGCACACCTGAGGACCATGACTAACATCCACCCTCACCAATCATAAACCACAAAAACACAAACCCACCTCATAGCTATCACAAGGGATAGGAACCTAGATGTAATGCTACCCAATGCCAAAGGTATAAACAGCAAGATGTGTGCAGTGTAAATGCACACAGTATAGGGAATGCACATATCAGTGCTGTAATAGAAAACAGGGTCAAAGCACATCAGCACCCTGACACTACCAGGGTCACACCTCATACAGTGATGTACATGTGCAAAAACATGGAACAAGATACAAAATGAGGGTGACTACCAATAAATGGCATGGATAACCACACACCCCTGTTGTTACCACAACAAGAAGCAACATGCATTAGCCATGGTCAAACACCAATGGCTAAAACTGACTACTACTATATAGCTTGCTGCAGACCACTGTCCTAATAGCAGCAACTGCCCCAGGCCTATGTTCACAGGTTCACAGGTTCATACTAGGCTATCTGCCCTAGGGCATTTATAAGCCTAGACCAGAGTTCCGTGGAGTCTGCCGCACCTTCACTCTGACGGATAATTTGCCCATTATATTGCTGTGCCTCTGACAAGCAGTGATACTGAGGTTATCCCTGGGGCATACCTGCAATCTCCCATCCATTGATTAAGATCTCACTTGAACAAAGCCAGTGAGGTACTCAGCCTCACATGTACCAGGATGTTGTTCCACAGCATAGGGACTCTCTGGTTGAAGAATCTGTCCCTCCAGCACATCCTATTAATATCTGTGTTGAGGTTTAAATCCCGTGCCACTGTAGTTCTGATGGATGTAGAGGTCTTGAGGTGAAGCGTGTACATTAACTCAGGTTTGGACATGGCCTTGGATGTCAGGCACAGGTCACCTCTGAGCAGACGGTAAGTCACGGAATCAAGCTGGAATTCCTCCAGTCGGGCAGCATAAGAAATACGTTTGAGACCCTTTCTCCTCCTGTCGAGGAATTTGTGGGCCCATCCAATTGCCATAGGTGTCGGGTCATATACATGCTGAATGGGGCATTGCACTCAATCAATGGTCCGATGAGTGAAGAGTACAGGGGAACAATGACCTCCCTGGATCTAGATGTGAATCCCTGCATGATGAGGTGGGCAATGTAGAAGTTCTACCTAACTACCCTGGCAACGTGAGTGTCAAACAAAGGTTACTCTCAACCTGGGTGCCCAGGTCCCTGATAACCTCCTGTGTGCTTAGAGGATTGCCACCTACATGGGAACTAGTGGTAACCTTGTTCTTCCCAAAGGGTATGGCTATGCATTGTTTAGTGTGTAATGTAAGGCCATGGCTCTGGCACCAGTTATCCGTGTCTATGACACCCTTCTGAAGGATGTCTGTGTCAGATGGGTGTCCAACTATGGTTCCCAGTCTGCAGTCATCTTCAAACTTTGTCAGCCATAATCCTGCTGTGTTTGCTTGTACTTCTGAAAAGTAGATGCTGAGCAATAGTGGGCCCAGGACTGAGCCCTGTGGGACACCACTTGTGACAGTTGTGGAGTGTGACATGGCACCAGCAAGTCTGAACCTGTCTGTTCTGTCACGTAGCGGTTTGCAACCCATCTTGTGATGTATGGGTTCACATTTAAGCTGGTGATGTTTTCAATGATACCCGAGTGGGGTATTGTGTTGAAAGCCTTTGCCAGGTCAAGGTAGGCTGTGTGGAGTGCCTTGCCCTTGTCAATGGCCTTGGTGTCTGTTATGAAACAGTCAACCAAGTTTAAAAGGCATGATCTGCCCTCAACAAAGCCTAACTGGGTTGGATCTAATGTCTGCAAGTCCCCTATGTCCTCATCTATGACTTCCATTATGATCTTCTCCATAGCTTAGCAGACCCTGCTTGTCAAGCTGATGGGATGGTAGTTTCCGTGGTCGGTGGAGGCACCCCCATGTGAAGTGGGTCCACCATTGACATATGCCACTCCTTGGGAACATATCCTGAGTTGAGGCTAAGATCATACAGCTGCCCTGACTGTGGGTTTAATTCTTGAGTGAGTTCATGGAGCACAAAACCAGGGACACCATCTGGTCCCATGGATGCTGCGTCCTTTCCCTTGGATAGAGCAGTTCCCACCTGAGCATTTGAGATGTTTGGGGGCTACAATCCTCTTTCATACATATCTCTCCAGTTGTGGTGGAGGGTTGGTGGGAGAAATCTGCACTGAACCTGTCAGCCAGTATGTTGGCAATGTCTGTAGGTTCAGTGATATTTACAGCATTCTGAGCCTATTCTGAGCATATCTGGGAGTTTCCTCCCAGGTGTGTAACGTATGTATAAAAGGCCTCATTGTTGTCCCGTGAGCCCTTAGTGGGTTTACTCCCAATATTCGCCTTGGATGATTTCATGGGGAACTCAGTGTTTCACCTATATTGAGCAGGGTGTCTACCCTTCCACGGATATCGCTCTATCTTGTAGTACCTCCTTCCTTGTGTTGTAGTGCTTGTTTATGGCTGAGGTCCACCACACTGGACGCTTGCCTCTGGTACAACGAGTCTGTGTTTTGTTTGGGATTGCCTCATCCATGCAGTCTTGAAGGTGCTGGTAGAAGGCAGTTGTAAGTGATACATTGGCTTGGGTAATGGTGTCTGCTGGCTTGGGGGCTTTGAAAGAGACCACAACAGTCATTAGAAGTGTGTAGTCGGCTTCTGAGAGGTTCTGCACTGTGGTCTTTTCTATCTGGGGTGGGGGTGGGATGTGGACTTCCACTGAGAGTAGGTCATGATCTGATCTCACCAATGATGGGTATACCTCTGGTGTTGAACATTGTGAGCCCATGTTTGTGATGATGAGATCTACTATGTTGTCTCCTCTTGTGGGGATGGTGACTAGTTCTTCCATGGCATGTGAGTGTATGAACTCTAGGAACCTGTGGGCTAGAGTGTTGTGGCTGTAGTACTGATCCCAGTCTATATTTGGATAGTTGGGATCACCCAGTGTGATGGTGTTTGCAGGTACATGTATCCCCGCCACTGTTTTCATGAAAGCTCTGTGAGGTAGCTGAGTTTCAGAGGATGGCCTGTAACATGCTACAAACTTCAGAGCAGTCTTGCCTATGGTTAATTGCACCCGGATGGTGTCCAATGCATCGTGTGTTGCCACCAACCATGAGGTGAGGGTGTCCTTGATGAATATTGCTATTGCCACCCCTCATAGTGGTAATATGTGTACTGCATAGATACGAAATATTGTGCCTCTGACTTAGTAGTGACACATTATGACCACCTTACATAATTGAATAATGTGACTATGCCTCTGTCCAGTCTGTGCCCCTGTCCACATGCAGCTGTCCAGATGTCTCTTGAAGAGAGTCAGTGAGGTACTCTGTCTAACATGAACTGGGATACTCTGCTAGAGTTTGAGATGCCTCTGTGTTATGACTCTGTCCCTTCAGCATGTCCTATACATGTATGTGCTGAGGTTAAAATCTTTAGCTCCCATGTTTCTGGTGGATGTGGATTGCTTGCAGTGGAGCATGTCTACCAAATCCTGATCGGACATGGTCTTGTATGTCAGGCATAGGTCACCTGTACGTATGTGGTATGACACTGAAAAGCTTGTTTTTAGTTATTCTGGAAGTATATGACATGTGTTGTAGATCCCTGATCTTCATGGTAAGGTACTTGTGGGGTCTCTCCAGCTGCTGCAAGTGCTGGTTGAGGTACATACCAAATGGGGCGTTGTATTCAAGCATGGGCCTGATAAGGGAGAAGTATAGTGGTACAATGACCTCCTATGGTCTGGATGGAATACCTCCATGATAAGGTGGCCAAGATAGAAAGTCTGTCAAACAACATTGGCAACATGGGTGTCAAATGAGATGTCACTATCTACATGTGTCCCCAGCTGTCTGATTTGTTTCCTGTACTCATTGGGTTGCTGTCTATGTACAGATCTGTGGGTACTGTGTTCCTCCCAAAGGGATGGCTACACATCAGTTGCAGTCAGTTTTAGGCCATGAGTCCAGCACCAGCTATCTGTCTGTGTGACGGCAGTCTGTAGGATGTGTGTGCTGGCTGATGTATTCACTATGGTGCCCAGGTTGCAGTCATCTGTAAACTTTGTCGGCCACAACCCTCCTATGTTTGCTTTCACATCTGAAAAGTAAATACCAAATAAGAGAGGTCCCAGGACACAACCTTGTGGGACACCACTTGTGACTGGCTTCGAACCTGACAAGGCACCTGCAATGTTGACATTATGGGTTCTGTTTCTGAGCCATTTTGCAACCTATGCTGTGACATATGGTGTTATATTTCAGCTGTTGAGCTTGTCTATGAGGCCTGAGTGGGGTATTGTGTCAAAGGCCTTAGCCAAGTGCAGGTAGGTTGTGTGGACTGTGTAGCCCTCATCAACGGCTCTACTGACAGTTTCAAAGTAGTCAACTTGGTGCAAAACGCAGGATCTGCACTGTACAAAGCTGAATTGGGTGTGATCAAGGGTCTGTAGGACACCAATGTCTCTGTGTGGAAGCTCCATAATGACCCTTCACAAAGCTTTGCAGACAAGGCTGTTTAAGCTTGTGTGGTGGTAGCTGCCAGGGTCTGTGGAGGCATCTCCTTTGTGGAGTGGGACCACTGTTGCCGTACGCCAGTGTTCAGGTACAGATCCTGTAGCAAGGCTAAGGTTAAATAGCATTTGCATATACAGGTTGATCTCCATCTGTAGTTCACATAGCATGCAACTGGGGATACCATCAGGTCCCATTGATGCTGTGTACTCGTCTTTGCTGACTGCGGCTCTCACATGGACATCCAGGATGACAGTGAGGTTACATACAGCTGTGATAACTATCATGTCTTGGGGGTGAGGGAGGGGGTACATTGCACTGAACTGGTCTGCCAGGGTGTCAGTAATATCTGTCAGGTCCCTGGGATATAAGTTGTTGTGTACCAAATCTGAGCATATATGAGGGTTCCCACCCAGGCGTCAGACATAACTGAAGAAAGCAGTGTGGTTACCTTCATCGCCTGTGGTGATTTATGTCCCCAAGTTGAACTTGGGTGTCTTTATGTGAGAATGTAGCTTTCTACTACTGCTGATCACAGCTGCCTTACATTCTGGAGATGTAGCTCTGTCTTGCATTAGTATCCTTCATCTGTTACACAGTTCGTTTATGGCTGGGGTCCACCAGACAGGCCACTTTCCCTTGGTGGTGAAGGTCTCATTCTCATTTGTGATTGCATGGTCCATGCTTACTCGGAGATGTCCGTAGAAAGTGTCTGTGCAGGAGTCACCATTGTGTGTTGTGGTTTCCACTGGCCCAGTGGGCTTAATGGATACCATCTCAGTC
>NC_056732.1:1127418109-1127475609 GCF_019279795.1 Protopterus annectens
CATGGTACAGCCGCACCAGCCTTCTGGCGTGCATCTCAACATTCGCAGAGCGGACACCTGCAGCTGTAATACAAAGGGAATAATATTGGACTACACATCTCCATGGTATCAGCTGGTTGAGATCCTTACATTCATGGGTAAAATGTGACTTACTCAGTAGTGGGGCGTTGGGCATTTGCCGGGCCTCCTGGATCCAACGGTTCAATTGGTCCTGCTTGCGTCTCTTCAGGTCCGCATGGTGGTGACGGACCTGCTCACCAGTGCGTGGTATGCCAGTAGCACTGGTCAGATCACGAGCCAACTGGTCCCACGCCTCTGCCCTATATACTCCCCATGAGACCTGGCCCTGCATGAGTTGGGCCTCGTGATTATGGACAAGGAGCCAGACCATGTATCTGGACTCCTCAACGCCCCAACGCTGTGCTCGAAAGCAACGTCCCTCACCTACTCCACTCATGCTGACTGCAAGTCTGTTCTACAATCAGTTATGCTGTGTATTCCCGCCTATGGGGCTTATATATGCCGCTTTTCCCGCACATTTCTCTGATTGGCCGTTTTGGAATTGTATCTACTTCACTGTAAATGCTTTCTCATGCTCCATTCTGGGTTTTATCCCATATATATGCTATTTCTGCATTTCTAGGTATTGCTGTCATGGCCTGGTGGTTTAGTTCCTTGACTGTAGTGCATGGTATCCTGGGTTTGAATCTGGCAACTGATTTTTGCTTTTCCTAACAGAAATGAGTTGAGAACCTGTCAATCAAACATGCCAAAAGCACTTGTAAGCACTTTAAACCTGTTCTGGCGCCGCTTGCGCGGAGGTAACGCATGCGCACTGGCAGTTAGCCTGTGGGAGCGGCGCGCAAACGGTGTGCGCTGAGATAAATCTTAATTGGCTAGCGATACACATGTTCAGCTAATTGCACACAGTTTCAGCCTGTTTACCCGCTGCTTGGCAACGGGCACGCAGTTTGCAGCTTTTTAAACACTACTCAGCTACGGGCACTCTGTCTCACGGCAACTTCGCTATCAGTACATTTCTGACTATTTTTATTCTTATGTTACTTCAAAATGCTCTATTTCATTCCATTTTACAAAAGGGAATACATTTACATTTGCACAATACTGTCAGGGGGCTTTTTAGTGCTTATTTACAAAAAAAAAAAGGTTGTTGTAGGGGCTCGAACCCTGCCTGCCTACTCTTAGGGCGGCTACTCTACCGCTAAGCTATTATTTCTTGGCTTACTTTGCATATTTAGTTCTTATATCCTTTTCCACTGACTGCTAACTGTGATTGCGCTTAGTAGCACACCGCCACACAGTAGCAAACATTTACGGGTTTAACAAAAAAAAAAGGTTTTAATTTACTTTTATGACATCTCTTCACTTTATACACTGATGGCCAGTCGGGGCATGTGTTGTATAGTGTGTTTATTCACATTTTCATGGCCTTTCTCGTGGCTGTTTACTTTCAGCCATTCTAGTCTTCCGGGGGCGTGTCCACTTGCAGAGCTTAGCCTACAGACACGCCCCCTACTCTCTTACACGGACCGTGTAAGAGTTACTAGTGTGATTCAGCATGCCTCATGCACCTCATGCATATGCATGACATGCTGACATCACACAGTTTAACTGCAGCCTCCGTGTAAGAGTTATAACTCTTACACGGAGGCTTCCTGAATCTGGCCCATAGTTTATCAACTAAGTAAAATACAAAAGAAACATGCTTTTTGCATCAAAAATTGTATAATTTGATATTACATAGGATAAGAAGGTTATATTAACTTTTAAGGTTTGTTAATTGCACCTGTGTCAGAAAGTAGCCAATACACTTTAAGAATAGTAAATAAGGTAAACACAAAAGGCATCAGTTATGGTATTGTAAGCATACTAATCAGAATAATGACTATGCAATTTCATTTACACTGTTTGCTTATGAAGAGAACTTTGCAAAGTAAAGGCTATTTTAATGATATTCTGAATTACCAGATGACATTAAGAAGCCTTTCTCCAAGATCTTATCCAAGAATAGACCTGTATCAAGAAGTTAATTCTTGTAAGAAATGATTTACTAAATAAAATAAGTACTTTCGTGTTGAGATGCTGACTTCCTTAATTTGTATGGAATTCAGATAATGTCTGCCATAATCTACCCAACCATCCATCCAGCCATAACCCCCCCTTCTGCCATTGTTTTTGAGCATGAGGTATGGGTGTCACATCAATGGTGACCATAATCTAGAGCTAATGTTCACACCATTGGGTTACTAAGTCTGCAGCTGTGGTCTGCCATAACCACTAACTTTATTCTTGAGTATTTTTTGCTGTTCATAATCAATAAATAAAGAATTTTTGTGGTCCATCCTATTATGGTAAAATGTTCCTTTTAATCTCTGCGAGTCGTACGGAAAAGTGCTGCTGCTCAATATCATGAGCAAGCAGAACAGTTCATGGAAGTGGCACTGCGCTCCACAGCCTTTACAAAAGCAGTGTTATCATAGCACGTCACAATACTTCTGATCATCACTAAGAGAAAACAAACATTTATTTACATACATAATTATCAACTACACAATCTACATTTTATTTTGCTGTTGGGGATTCCCCATGAGTCTACCTTTTCTTTGCCGATATCTCAAGCCCATTTATTATCGTTTACTGGGAAGTGCAGTAAGCTGAGAGAAGCTCCTAGAGTAATTAAACCTTTTTGATCAGCTGTGAGTAACACCTGTATCACATCAGACACAATGTCTCTTTACTATTTACTTTATCTCATACATACCGCACACCTGGAAACAGCCTTTCTGCATTACTTACATATACACCTGCAGTTTCTGTACCTGTTATAAAAACCAATTTCAGCAATGTCCGGGATTCATAGACATTTTGCAGAATGCAAATAAGCACAACTAGTGGCAATGCAGAGGGGGTGTGATTCAAAAACACAGACAGTGCAGCAGCAGAGCAAGGGGGAACTAGCAAGATATGCAGAGCATGCAAATGACCATACAAGGAAAGGGAAACAAAGCCCCATGTACATAATGTACACAGATTATGTAAAATATAAGAAAACATGTCAAACTGATTTAAAACCTTTAAACAGGGACATTGCACCAAGCACCAAGGATCAAATGGTGGAAATTGAAAAAGGGTAATTGTGAGGTGGTGTTCAGGGAAAAGTTAAGACATGCACTGAGTGGCAGTGAAGAGTTACCGAATAGCTGGGTAACTACAGCAGAGCTAGTAAGGGAGATGGCTAGAAAGGTGCTTGGCGAGACACCTGGAAAGAGGAAGGAGGACAAGGAGACCTGGTGGTGGAATGAGGAAGTACAGGATAGTATACAGAGAAAGAGGTTGGTGAAGAAGAAGTGGGATTGTCAGAGAGATGAAGAAAGTAGACAGGAGTATAAGGAGATGAAGTGCCTGGCAAAGAGAGAGGTGGCAAAGGCTAAGGATAAGGTGTATGAAGAGTTTTATGAAAGATTGGACACTAAGGAGGGAGAAAAGGACCTGTACAGATTGGCTAGACAGAGGGACCGAGCTAGTAAAGATGTGCAGCAGGTAAGAGTGATAAAGAATAATGAGGGTAATGTACTCACAAGCGAGGAGAGTGTGTTGAGCAGATGGAAAGAGCACTTTGAGGGGCTGATGAGTGAAGAGAATGAGAGGGAGATAAGGTTGGATGATGTGCGGATAGTGAGTCATGAAGTGCAGTGGATTAGCAAGGAGGAAGTAAGGAGAGCTATGAAGAGTATGAAGAATGGAAAGGCTATTGGTCCAGATGATATACCTGTGGAAACATGGAAGTGTTTAACTGAAATGGCAGTGGATTTTTTAACTAGCTTGTTTAATGAAATCTTGGAAAGTGAGAGGATGCCTGAGGAATGGAGAAAAAGGATTTTGGTACCGATTTTTTAAGAATAAGGGTAATGTGCAGAGCTGTAGTAACTACAGAGGGATTAAACTGATCAGTCACAGCATGAAGTTATGGGAAGGAGTAGTGGAAGCTAGGTTAAGAAGGGAGGTGATGATTACTGATTAGCAGTATGGTTTCATGCCAGAAAAGAGAACTACAGATGTGATGTTTGCTCTGAGAGTGTTGATGGAGAAGTACAGAGAACGTCAGAAGGAGTTGCATTGTGTCTTTGTGGACCTAGAGGAAGCATATGACAGGGTGCCTAGAGAGGAGTTGTGATATTCTATGAGGAAGTAGGGAGTGTCAGGGAAGTATGTAAGAGTGTTACAAGATATGTGCAAGGGTAGTGTGACAGCGGTGAGGTCTGTGGTGGGAGTGACAGATGCATTTTAGGTGGAGGTGGGATTACATCAAGGATCAGCTTTGAGCCCTTTCTTATTTGCAATGGTGATGGACATGCTGACAGACGAGACATTGTGATTTGTAGTGAGAGTACGGAACAGGTGGAGGAGACCCTGGAGAGGTGGAGATATGATCTAGAGAGAAGAGGAATGCAGGTCAGCAGGACTAAGACAGAATATATGTGTGTGAAAAGGAGGAAGCATAGAGGAATGGTGAGGATGCAGGGAGTAGAGGTGATGAAGGTGGATGAGTTTAAATACTTGTGATCAACAGTTCAGAGTAATGGTGACTGTGGAAGAGAGGTGAAGAAGAGAGTACAGGCAGGATGGAGTGGGTGGAGAAGACTGTCAGGAGTGATTTCTGATAGACGAGTACCAATAAGAGTGAAAGGGAAGGTCTACAAGAGGGTAGTGAGACCAGTTATGTTATATGGGTTGGAGACAGTGGAACTGACAAAAAGGCAGGAGTCAAAGCTGGACGTGACAGAGTTAAAGATGTTAAGATTTGCACTGGGTGTAACTAGGGTGGACAGGATTAGGAATAAGTAATATTAGAGGGTCAGCCCAGGTTGGAAGGTTTGGAGACAAAGCCAGAGAGGCAAGATTACATTGGTTTGGACATGTGCTGAGGATGGATGCAGAGTATATTGGGAAAAAGATGCTAAGGATGAAGCTGCCAGGTAACAGGAAAAGTGGAAGGCCTAAGATAAGGTTTATGGATGTGGTGAGAGAGGACATGCAGCTGGTTGGTGTGACAGAGCAAGATGCAGAGGACAGGAAGAAATGGAAACAGATGATCCACTGTGGTGACCCCTAATGGGAGCAGACAAAAGAAGAAGAAGAAACAGGCACATTGCACTGTTGTGCAAATCTATTTTAATCTCCAGGGATTTTAGATGTACAGGGACTTGGACGTGCTAACATCATCTATTGCAGAACAGCATGCATTAGTGGCTGCTTTTCAAGACAATGCCTATGACATGGCAAGCCACTTAATCTACAACACAGCAGAAAATATAATCTGTGCCTTATATATCTCAAAATCATGGATCAGCACATAGCAAGCTGTTATCATCTGGGCGGGGTGAGCATATGTGTCCTAGTCTAAATGTGTTGCCCACAAGCTTAGTCAATATGGATGCATGAATTACCTAATTTAGGAGCCATGTACAGCATTAAGCCTCAGTTACAGGGACCTTCTAGTGTCATATGGGGGCACATTAGTGATATTGCAGGTATCAGATTTGTATATCTTACACTAATTCCTTGAAATCATGCTTCTGGAGGAGCATATTTCATTCTCCAGGACTACAGAGGACAGAAACACCACTATGAAGACATTTTACAGCATACCCCATTTCTCTGTAGTCATAGGAGCTATAACCTGCAAATATATTGCTAGTCCACAGAGACTGAAATACATCAAGAGCAAGAACTTCTATTCCTTGGCCTGCAAACTAGTGTTTAATTCATAGGAAATTATATATAATGTGTTAATGTGCCCATGCAGCCAATTCCTATGATTTTCACATATGGCACACATCCAACCTACATTGATGGTTCATGTGGGGAGATGTCCTACAGTGTCATTTATTCAGTAAGCCCTCATATAGGCAAGTAGCAAAGGACATTATACAGAGTTAACATGAAGCAGAGAGGTGCCTGTGTATAATGGTGGGATTACTGTACATTGCTATATAATGATGTGATTGTTGTATATTGCAGGTTTTTCTGGATATATCCTGGAGTCTTGGCCTCTATTTGCAAACCTCCAGATTGTGGCAGAGACAGAATACAACACAGCCCATGCTGGAAGATAGAATGCTTTGGAGTGCACATTTGGAAACTCAGTAGTGTTTCTACTGTCATGACACATCTGTTGGGGTGCTGCAATATGTGCTAGAGACCTGCAACAAAATTATCACAAGAATGAAATGAGGAATGCAACCTCCTACTACACACAGGGTATGCTGCTCCTGCACGCGCGTGCGCGTGTGTGTGTGTTTGTGTAATATGCCCAGTTAGGTATACCTGGTGGTTAGTGTTACTCAGCATCAAACAAGAGCCTGAATTCTCTACCCATACCAGCACTTGTGATTCAGGTAGTTGAGTCCATAGCTCCGTTCCTTTTAAAATTTGTGTTTTTTCTGGCAAATCAGTGAGAACTGAATTCAATAAATAATGATAGCTCTTTAAGTTTAGTTTCAGCCGTCCTATCTTTCAGGAAACACATGGTAACACAAAACACTTTATATTAGCAACTTTGTAAGATTATACAAGCAATATTTATAATGTGTCCCTGGTTTTGGGCCTTTGTGTATACAGTGACCTAACTTTTGACAAACATGTGCCCAGACTCATAAGAAAGTCTTTCTATATTGCACAGCTTATAAGCAAATTGATTGTAACTAGATCTAGAGATGTTATTGTCCCCCTTTACAAAGCCCTCATTAGGTCAATCATTTTGTATAATGCCCACTTTGGCATGTATCTGTCCATCCCCATGTAACAATTGGAATACCCACAGAGATACCTTACTAAAATGATGCAAGTCCAAAACAGTAGGTCTTACATGGACCACCTCAAATATTTGTCACTATAATCAGTATCCTACAGAGTGCTTAGAGGTGATGTGTCTGACATACAAGGCATCCTCTGACCTAATACAGACGGACCTACTGAACATCAGCAAGTCAAATGGCATCAGAAATACTCAGTCCAGGTATCTAAACTGAATGTTGTGAAGAGATGGATATATATCTAGAACAGACTATCCATGCAAGTAAAACAAAGCTAATCCCTGTCCATTTTCAAATGCAACTTGGATCTAAGGATGGATAATAGAAAATGTACTCCAGGATTACCCCTTGTGCAACTAATGGATAGAAGCAGTTCCTAAATGCTGCATCCATTACATGGGTCCCCTCAAATTATCTACAATGTGATCACATTTATTCTCACTAGGGCTAATATACAATTATCAGCCATGGGATAGGTAAGACCAATCAAGAAATGTTAATTCAAGCACCAAAAATGGAAACTGGCTAAGTTTAAAATATCCTCCAAGTGAATCTATGTTGTGGTAGTAAATAGTTTTAAAAAAAATCGCCATTTTTAGATCACTGAGTACCCCTGTCACCCTCTGCCCTCCCCCCAAGTCTTCAACAGCTTCCGGCACCTCTGGTAGGGCCAATGGAGGTGAATTCATTAACCACTTACTCTGGTAGGAGATTGGAGGACAGGGAGGTTGAAATGCCATGTGTTGACCATTAGTGATGGCCACTGTGGTGGCCAGTGGCGGCTAGTGACTTCAAATCAAAGGGGGGCTGCAGGAGACAGCTGAATGGGTGGGGTCAATGGGAAGGGGTGTGGCCAACTAGAAATGGTGGAGCTATGCTCAAAACTACAACTGGAAATTTAATTAAATGCACTGCCCTGGGTGTCAAGCCGTCATTACTAGAGTCAAATCAAGACAAAATGAAGTGTAGGAGAAAAAAAAAATTTCAATGCATTGGCTATATGACAGCTTACTTAATAACTAGATGGAAACAAAAAGGTTGTGAGGCATGAAAAAATAAATTACTTTTTAAATACATTACTGGAATGCCAGTCAAAATCAAGTATATAAAAAAAAACAAGCAGCACTCAACTCAAACCACTTCTCCTTGCACTGCAGTTCTAATTTTAATTTATATTCAGCTTTATAAAAGTACCAAGTAACATGTTGAAAGTAGCAATCTCTGTGGTACCTAACTTGTAAAAATGTTTCTTATCCAAAAAAGACCTGCTGCCTGACAACAACTATCTACTTATTTCATGGGGAAAATGTGATCAAAGTAAAAAAATGAACAGCAGACAAGAAGCCAGCTCAAGATAAATTGCTTAAAGGATTACTGCACAGGTTATGGACCATAAGTTATACAATGTCATTCTGTTTAGTTTATGGGTAAAGCCTGCAAAGATGACTGCAAGTCTCCAACAAATGTAATGAGCTTCTGAAAATACCGTAATCATGTCCTTTATTACAAATACTGTCATATACATTTCAATACGTAAGGCTTATACATTATCTAGTTGTGTAAATATTCTCTGCATGGCAACAACAAAAAGGCTTTCAATGTTGGTAATTCTTTAACAGTATGCTTATTAAATCTTACTTGCATCTTACAATCCCAGACAAGCTTACCTGATGGTCATTAAAGCATTGCTTCTTAAACAGAGGCAAACAAGGCACTGTGACAGCATGCATTTTCTGAATAATAAGAAGCATAAATCAACAGTATAAAAATATGACACAAAACCAGAACATTTTGCAAAATCAAGGACAGATGAAAGGCCACTGTCGTACTTGTGTCTACCTTTGATGGGGGAATACTCTGCACATTTACACTGCATAACTGCACCTTGCCTTGCTTGGACACATCCAGAGTCACTATTTGGAGAGTAGGGTGTAACAAGTATGTCACAATTTGAAATGTTTCTGGCTAACGTTGATGGCTCTGATCATACCTCTCAATCTCAGAGCAAACAATCTGGACAAAGACATACACAGAAGTGGGACAATGGCCCAAAAATAAGGACAATTTTTAAATATTTATCCTATAAACTTAGAAAGATAATATAATAGTAGTAGGTCTTGCATTAGTATGAATTTTCTGAAGGGTATGAAATCTGAAACTCAAATGTCTTTCATTATTTTCTAACTTCAATTTTTAGTTATTTGCCACTAATTTTCCAGAAAACTAACATTTTATGAAAAATGGATCAAAAATGTGATACAAAAATATTAAATTGCCACACAATACAGCTGGGAACCTGTCAAAGAAGGGACACTTTTTAAATATTAGTACTGTTAACTTGAGCAGCTGACAAAATAAGAGAATCTACATGCATTTCTGAAATGAAAGTAATCTATAACTATGATCATTACAATTATTTAAAATTGTAAACCCTCCACGTTTTCTTCCAAAATTGCCATTTTGCAGAGGGATTATTAGGGGGAGAGCAACATTTTGAGCCAAAATCAGGGACAGTTGAGAAGTTTGGTTATTCCTAATTCAATAAAGCGATTAATTTGCACGTACCTCTCAACCTCTTAATGCAGAAAATTTGGACAAGGCCAAATATGTAGGGGGAATATACAAATAGTACTAAAAAAAATGCTCTTGTATAAACTTAGATAGTTGATAGAATAACAGGTCTTGCTTTAGCATGCATTTTTTCTGAAGGTTATGAAGTCTGTAACTCAATGCCTGACATTATTTAGTGACTTCCTTCCTAAATGATTTGCCAGAAAACCACACATTTTATGAGGAAAAAAAATCAAAAATAAGAAGCAAAACTCTATTCATTCTGCAAAAATCTGGACAGTTGAGGAGTATAGTTCAGCCGGGAATGTCTCCCCCCCCCCTCACAAAATCATGGGTGAATGGAGCCTCCCCCCTGCAGCCATTCCATTGTCCCATTACTTGGCTATTTTGTCCCATTTACCATAAACACTGTAATGTGCCTACTGCTTTACTTCTGCGATGATTTGGATTTCATTTGAAAGTTTTATTTTGCATTTTACAGCACAAACACTAATACACATCTGCTAAATAAAGCAATGCAGTCTCACAATGAAAATAGACTTAGCATTAAAACTTCTCTGCCCTTAAAACTCACATTCATTGAAACAGCATTGAAACCCACATTCAAAGAAAATGCATTTGGTCAGTGGCAGATAAAGATTAACTTTGGGCTGTTTTCAAATCATAGGCCCCTTGCACACGAAACATACATGTCTTCTTTGATGCATCTTCCTGATTGTATTAAATTATATTCCTTCTATAATACAGTACAGTTGTTAGAGGCTGTTTTAAATTTATTGTTTTGAACATCTTTCTAGTAAACAATGAAATAAAATACATGCACCAATAATGACAAAACTGCCCAATTCAGAACATTTCCATCATAAAAGTCTACTCAAATGTCTACAATCCACCATTATCAGTACATATGCACAATCTCTGAAGTAAAAGTCATCTAAATAATTCCACATTAAAAAGAGATCTGTAACTAATGAAGAGGTTGCTGATAGCAAACAACTTTATATGTCATTGTTTCATCTACAAATAAAGTGCCTGCTGCTCTTGAGGAATAAATTGCCTATGTTACATTAAAAATGATAAGCTAGTAATATTGTAATTGGGAATGGATGGCAAACTGATAACAGGTTCATAGTAACTAGGTATCTTCACCAAAAAGGACTGCAGCATCCACCCCTTTACAACATAGCACAGCATCACCAATGCATCTACATACTGTGGAAGTAGAACCCACAGCCTTCTGCATTAAAAGCAAGCACAGTACCTGTTGTGCTATTAACAATGCAAACAGGTGTTGTATAAACAGCACTTAACTTCTCTTCCCCAGCAGCTCTCAGCTCCTTGTAAAATCTACTTGACACTCAGCTGTATCTCTTAACTTTGCAACACAAGAAATCTGCAAAAATCCAAAATGTATTTGTGGGGTGGAGACAAAAGCCCAAAAACCAGGGACGCATTTTAAACATTGCTTGTATAATCTTGGAAAGTTGCTAGAATAAAATGCTGTGTTACCACCATACATTTCATTACCAAATCTTGGACCCATGACACCGTGCAAACCAGTCAGCGCAACATACCACTATGCCAATTCAGCTGCTTTTGGAAAAGGTGAAAGACTGAAACTTAAATGGCTTCCATTTAGTGAATTCAGTTCTCACCATAGCTGTCAACCTCTTAGCAGTAAACACCTGAACAAAGCCAATAAAGGGGGAATACAGCCCCCAAACATATTCAGTTCTCACCATAGCTCTCAACCTTAGCAGAAAAAATCTGGACAAAGTCAATGATGGAAGAATACAGTTCCAAACATAGGGACAGATGTCAAATATTCATCTTAGAAAATTGCTAGAATAAAATGTTTTGTGTTACCATGTACTTTCTGAAGAATATGAAATCTGAAATTCAAATGCCTGTCATTTTTATTTATTTGACATTTGTTAACCAGTAAAGTCTGACTTGGAACAAAAGCCAATTTTCAGCAGAGGCCCAGGGAGAAACACTGCAGACACATGTTTTTGTATGATGAGAATACATCAGAGCCCCCAGAGGAAACCAACACAAACACAGAGAGAACATGCAGACTCCACACCAAAAGCACCCTAGCCAAGAATCAAACCAGAGAACTTGTAGTTTTTAGTTAACAATGCTACACTGCACTACTGCACCAGCAACTAGGGAATGAATTAAAAATCCAGAAACCACAGATTTTATGAGGAACAGACAGAACAAATATGAGGCAAAAATCTGCAAATGTTTCACAAATGGTGGTGGGTAGGGAATTTATGCTCTTGCTATCTGCACCCATGGTACAGAGTTCAAGCCTGAGGTGTTCTCTAACCACCACCATGTATCCTGAGTTCTCTTTAGCCCCCAGTATATAGCAATTGGGGCATTACACACACACACCTAATAGTGGGGAACACAATGTTATAGTTACCACAACTGTATCCAAATCAAAATAAAGTAGTAGCTACCATGCAAAGGAATGGAACCTTGTGTAAGCCGGATGGTGTGTGTACTGGTACTTATGTCATGAGAGCTAAGGTAAGAACAGCTTAGAAATAGACGTGTACAATGCTTCTGATTTCCAGTCAGAATTACTATTACAATTACAGTACTCAGAATTACATGTACCAGTGGTGACTGTAGTAGTAGTATCAGTTTTTCTAATATGTACCTGACCAGCTTTAATGCCTATTAAGTGATCAAATCCAGGAATCAAATGACTACAGCTGCTGATGTTCTAGTTGCAGCTAATTACTCCAGTCCAAAGTCTTTGTGCTAACAACTATGGCTCAGCATTTCTAAATCCTTCTAATCAGCCAGTAACTGTAGTTATAATTCCTTCAGCCACACTTTTATATATTCAGCTAATTAATGCAAAGCCATGAAGTTTTAATGCCTACTACAATAATGTAGACCATCTGCACTTTTTACTGCTATTTTATTTACATTTAAAGTCTATCATGCCACTTCTGATTTCTTCTGAAATTAATAGGACTGCAATGAGTTTTTCAGGTTCTCATGTCATATAACATACAATACAGATACATGTGAAATTAAGCAATAAATTATCCTGTACCAGATAGAAATAATCCCCCAAATTCTGCAAGCCTTGCACGGCATGCACGATTACTGCAGGAGCTCTAGCAGGCAATATGTCTGCCATGTGATCCAGAAATAGCCTGCAGGGGCCTGCACGAGCACTCCTGCACTAGTCCTGCACAAACACAGCCCCTGTATACAAATTACCCCATTTTCAGGAGAATTCCATGCAAATTAGGTAAATTTGAGATCCAGGAAGCTGGAAACCGGCCATGCAGACTAGTGTAATCTGCAGAAATGTACTCGGTTAGTAACCGAGTACATTTCTGCAAATTCCAAAATGGAGCCGTGACAGCTTCAAATAAAGGGTGCATGTCAGTCAAGAGGCATGCCAATGGCCAAGTATAAGGCCATTGGCATTGGAAACAGCTTAAAAAATAAAAAAAATACTTTTATTTTTTTTTTAGCCGAACTCTGCTATTTAAGTTTAGGGCAACAACGCGTAAACGGGATCAGAGGGGAAATAAGAAACTAAACCTAAAATAAGCATTCTAAATAAAATCACTATTCTGCCTTCAAAGTCAGTGGCAGGCAGAAGACAACATGGCCAGTGAGTAGTGGTTGCTAAGGGGGGAGGCTCAGTGTGAGACATGCAACTATGCATTAGCAGGCAATCCTATGCAAATGAGGAGAATGATAGTGAATCCCAGTTTTCCCCAGCATGCTAGTCATGTCCCAACAGTGTAGGAGCAGGAATAGCTTGGTGCAAGCCTAGGAGTTAGCTGACATCATAGGGATGTGTGTCAGGCATGCTGTAAGCATATTGGATCCCTGTGGCTCTGGTTTGCTCCTAGCTAAGCACAGCTAAGCAAGGGGGTGTGTCTAAGTCTGCCTAGCACTCTTTACATTGCCTAAGTGGGTGTGTTTAAAAAAAAAAAAAAAGCAAACCAGGAATAGCAGCTTTGTGCACATTTGAGCACTGTGTTTGTGCGGTGTGCCCCTGGGCTTAAACAGGAAGGCACTGGGAAGGGAAAACAGTATTAGGAAATTAATCAAGGAGAACTAGCATAGCTGGCAGGTGAAATGTATCAGAATCAGCCAATTACACAGGCAGCAGACCAGCCCAGCACAGAACACTACTATAAACTATGCCAACACCTTCCACACTGGTTTTTCCCATACTTTACACCATCGGTGTATACAAGTGGGGGAAGTTTTAACAGACAAAACAACAAAATGATAGGGACTGCAATAGCTATCATACAACAACTTGTGGAAGAGGCTGAGGGTGGTGAGGATGCAAATGCTGCCAACCAACCCACAGTGAGGAGATGGAGAAGAGTGCACAGACCCAGGGTAACCTACCAGGGCCTACATGAGCTGGAGATAGTGGAGCACTATAGGGTGGAAAGGGACCTCCTACAGCAAATTGTTGAGTTTTGCCGCCACGCCTGACACACAGAACTAACAGAGAGGCACCCATCCCAGTGGATACCAAGGTATGTATAGGCTTAAGAATACTAGCTACAGGTACATTCCAAAGGCCAACTGTGGATATGTTGGGGCGCTCACAGGCATCAGCATCCAGAGTACTCCACCAGTTTCTGGATGCCATGTCAGGACATGCCAGTGAGTATGTATATTTCCCCAACACACGTGAGGCGCTGGCCAGCAATATGCAACTGTTCCACCAAATAGCAGAATACCCTGACGTAGTGGGTGCTATAGACTGCATGCACATATGCATCAAAGCACCACCCGGTGAGCGGGGTAGGGTCTACATCAACCACAAGGGCTTCCCCTCTATTAACTGCCAGGTCATGTGTGATGCCTAGGGCATAATAATGAATGTGTATGCTGGCTGCCCTGGAAGCTATCACAGTTCCCACATCTGGCATCTAACGCAGTTGTACCATATATTTGCCAATGAGGACATCTCTCACGGTCACCTAGTGGGAGATGCTGGATACGCACTGGAGCTGTGGCTGATGACACCCATCAGAAATGCACACACACCCGAAAAAGAATTCCATAATGAGGCACATGCACAGACCCAGATTTTAATGAAGCATGTGTTTGGGATGTTCAGGTCACGGTTCCAGTTCCTGGACACATCCGGTGGAGCCTTGTAGTACTCACCAGCTACATGTACCAAAATTGTCATTGTATGTGCCATGCTACACAATATGATCCTGCAGAAACAGCTGCAGCAGGAACAGCATGGGGCAGGGCCACACAGCCCCCCACCATTGCCAAGGCCTGCACAGACACAGAGTGACTCAAAGGAGGAACAACATGAGCCTGCCCCAGTAGGTAGAAGGAGGTGTGCCCAGTATGCCCTGGTCTTGGCAAAGAGGAAATGCATTGCACATACACTGACACAGGAAGGACCCAGGGGAATAATGCATCTCTCTGACTCTCACATACAGTTAAAAAGATTCCAAACATAACACTGCCTATGCTCAGCCATGTGTAGGGAGTGTACTATGTGCCTCTGACATAGGCAGCCCTGTAGCACTACCCTCAATACTGGGACACCCACAAGGTAAGTGACTCACACATGCCAGTCAGGGAGGTTCACATACCAAACAACAGTCACAGCCAGCAGGACAGGTGTACAGAAACACAAACAAAGACTGTGCTATGGCTTCTGAATGATGCCTATGGGTCACCACCCCCTTTCAGGCCTACACAGACAGACTGCAGCACGTCAGCCAGTGGGATGTTAGTACTGAAGGGTAGAAAGTCAGAAACGAATATGTAGGTCAATCAAAGCTAAGACCTGTAGTACACTGATATGCCTCTATTCAGCATGATAGGTTTGAATACAGAATGAAATGGAGTACTTGACATACCTGTACAGTCATAGCAAATGTGTACAAGTGTCAGGTGTGCCCCCCCATCCTACTTAGAAATCCAATAACAGTCAGGCGCCCCCCAATCCTGTGTAGAAATGTAGTAACAATCAGGTGTGCCCGCCCAATCCTGCATAGAAATGTAGTAACAGTCAGGTGTGCCCCCAGTCCTGTGTAGAAATGTAGTAACAGTCAGGTGTGGCCCCCCCAATCCTGGGTAGAAATGTAGAAACAGTCAGGTGTGCCCTCAATCCTGTTACAAATGTAGAAACAGTCAGGTGTGCCCCCCAATCCTGTGAAGAAATGTAGAAATAGTCAGGTGTGCCCCCCCATCCTGCTTATAAAAGTATAAACAGTCAGGTGTGCTCTCACCAACCCTACCTATTTATGTAGTAACAGTCTGGTGTGTACCCCCCAATCCTGTGTAGAAATGTAGAAATAGTCAGGTGTCCCCCCCACTCCTGTGTAGGAATGTAGAAACAGTCAGGTGTGCTCCCCACAACCCTACATATGTATGTAGTAATGGTCTGGTGTGTCCCCCCATGTAATGTACACATGTCGTAACAGTCAGGTGTGCCCCCCACAACCCTATGTAGAAATGTAGGAACATGTATGTGTAGGTATAATATCAGTGGAGCACAGATGCACAGAGGTGGCCAAGGTAGCAATATAGGTTGTAACATCTGCACAATATGCAGGTATGTGTGTGTTAGGTTGGTGTGTGTTTCATATTGTGTGAGAGTGGTCAGTATGTATGCATTTTGAGGTAAGACCTGGTGGCCATTGCCCACTAACGCTGATGACAGGGACAAGTCCTCACACCTGCAGTGCCAAACACAATACCCACCAGTATAACACAAGCTAGCAGTAAGCCATTGCAAATGTATGGTGGTAATATGTGTCACCATCTGAAAGACTGACATGGCATGGCTGTTGGGCTAGATGTACAAGCAGTACACAGGGGAAAGTAGCCCAGACATACAATATATATTGTGTCACTGTAAAATGGGCACATCCTTGGAATAGTACAAACAGATATGCATCACATTATCTGGTCCTGTAGTAGGGGATACCGGTGTTGTCTGCCCAAACACTCGCAGATCACAAAGGAGGTAGGACTGATGTAGTGGGAAACAGCTGATGCACCTGCACATGCAAGCATAACTGGAATGCCCAATACATATCTGTGTGTCAGATGCAAGTAGTGTCCACAGTACACATGCATCCAGCTCACGCAAACACCACCCACAGGTACCTCCCTGGTTATACCCCTGCTATGGGGAATGGGTACAATATGACTCCAGCTGTATATGGCAGTAGCAAAAGAATGCAGCATGCAGTGCAGGTGTCCCATGCAGGTGTGTTGCCAGCTGTAGGTAGCACCCTGCCAGCATTCACACCACCAATCAGAACTGAATGAAGGTATTGGCATGAACACCTAGCACACCTACCCTGTCACTCCAGGGGAATATACTGTATGGCAGTCTGAGACTGTAGGACAGACAGAATGCAATGGCCTGCCACATCTGGCCCGCATCAACAGCCAATGGCCCACAGGCCTCTGCCAACGGCCTGTGTCTCACACATACTGCCAAAGCATGTTATATCATAGGCACCCAATTAACAGCACAACACACTCCACATACACCATATGCAAGGCCATGTGGAAAAACCACAGTGACATGTCCACCATGTCCCACTGCGTGAACTGTTGACCAACACCAACACACAGCCATGATGGGGTGATAACCATAGGGAAAGTATCAGAAAATGTATGCATAATGTAAGAAAGAGGAGAGAATAACTGGGGGTGGGAGCACGGCCAGCATAGAATGTGCAAGGTACAACACAAAGCTGTGTGCACACAGTATCCCTGGCTGTAAACACATAAATGGGTGCCTACATACCTGACCATACATCACAATAGGGGTAATGTTCTGACTCATGGCCCCTGCCTCTGGGTAACCTCTGTGAATCTGTACAGCTGTGAGGTATTGCCATAGCAATATAAGGCTATACTGTCATGCTGCTGGATGTAAACATATGGGATCCCCTACCAGCACTGTACTAAGGTACTGAACTGGATACACAGACCCAGCAAGTGTCTGAAGTACCCCTCCAAGATGGCATAACCTACCATGAATATGTAGGAGTCTGCCCACAATACTGCACACAATTGCAGTCACCCTTGTCCCCCAAGACATCACTGTGAGCAGGAATGTCCACCTGACAGTACATGAGGACAGAAAACATCACAGTGTATAACAGTACACATATCTGAATATCTCTGCTAACAGCAGTACCATGTAGCTGAAGCAGCACAGACACAATTACCTACAGTACACACTATCCCCTGCACACTTTGTCCCCATATTGCCAAATGATTGATGGATACCCTGCAGAAACAGTTTGCTACCTGTAGGTGTACAACACAAAGGTCTGCACTGATGTACACACTACCTGGAATCGATCCACACATGCAGTACAGAAGGGCATACTGGGCATGGTCACACACTTAGAGAAATGAAGGCAATGTCAGACAACAACATACTAAAAGGTCATACTGGCCATGCTCACACACTTACACACATGAAGCCCATGTCTGCAAACAACAGTGGACCAGACATATCTGGCAGTTGCAGATGTTTCTGCAGACACTCCTCAGTATGCACCACTCATGCTTTGCACACACAGTGGATAGGAATGCAGACATATATCCAAGGACAACACACTATAATAAGCCAAAACTAGACATACATAGATGTGTGGAACAGAGTGACTGTGACAAGGAGCCAGACAGGCCTGTCCCACCCAGCACACAGCCAAATGGCTACAGCCACATGAAGTTCAGATGTCACTCACTGTAGATACTACGCAATGGTATCTGTCAGCAGTACCGACTATGTGCAACATGACTGTACAAGGAAGTAGTCATCTAGCAGCTGTATACATGTACCTGTGGAATATGGCCCTGCATGCACCCACATGTGGTATGTCAACCCCTAGATGAATGGGTTATGGCTCATGCACACACACTGGCCTCCCCATAGCCCTACTATGACAAGCCTGCTGAGGTCATCCACTGTGAAATACAGCTTTGGGAAGGTTGTAGCCCAGTAATCTCCATGGTGCATCCTATAACTGCATACTGTTGTAGTGTGATAAGATAGTTCAGTAGGAATTCCAGTCCCAGACTTGGCAACTGTGTGTGTGTCTGTCTGTGTAGAGAACAATGATTTTTAAGCTAGTCACACTCCCTACAATTCAAATGCCCTACTTTGGCAAGGCTGCTGATGTCATCAATCCTGAAATACACCTTTGGGAAGCTTGTAGCCCAGTAATCTCTGTGGTGCATCCTGTAACTGTGTACTGCTGTAGTATAATAAAGTAGTTATCTAGGAGTTCAAATCCCAGACTTGACGTCTGTGTAGAGAGCAATGCTTTTTAGGCTAGTCACACTCCCTACAATTCAAATGCCCTACTTTAGCAAGGTTGCTGATGTCATCCACCTTGAAATACACCTTTGGGAAGGCTGTAGCCCAGGAATCTCCATGGTGTGTCCTATAACTGTGTACCACTGTAGTGTGATGACATAGGTAGGAATTCTAATCCCAGACTTGGCAACTGTGTATGTCTATCTGTGTACAGAACAATGCTTTTTAGGCTAATCACACTCCTGACAATTCAAATGCCCTAATTTGGCAAGGCTGCTGATGTCATCCACCTTGAAATACACCTTTGGGAAGGTTGTAGCCTAGTAATCCCCATGGTGTCTCCTGTAGCTGCATACTGCTATAGTATGATAAACTAGTTTGGTAGGGATTCCATCCCCACCCATGACAGTTGTGGATGTTCTGGGTGTGCTCCTATGTCTATGTAGGGGACAATACATTTTAGGCTAGTCACACTCACTGCACTTCAAATGCCCTACTTTGTCAATCCTGCTGATGTCATTCACTCTGGAATACACCTTTGGGGAAAACATACTGCAGTTATTCCCGTGACGCATCCTGTAACAGCTTTATTCAGTAGTGTAATATCGAAATCTGGTAGGGGTTCTATCCCTGGACATGGCAGTTGCAGATGCTTTGTGTGTGTGTTTCTATGTCTGTGTAGGGAGCAATGCATTTTAGGATAGTCACACTCACTACACTTCAAATGCCCTACTTTGCAATCCTGCTGATGTTATTCACTGTGGAATACACCTCTGGGTAAGGCATGCTCCCGTTATCCCTGTGGTGCATCCTATAACACCTTCATTCTGTCATATAATATCAAACTCTGGTAGAGGTTCTATCCCCACACATGGCAGGTATGGATGTTTTGTATGTGTTTCTATGTCTGTGTAGGGAGCAATGTATTTGAGGCTAGTCACTCTCACTACACTTCAAATGCCCTACTTTGGCAATCCTGCTGATGTCATTCACTGTGAAATACACCTTTGGGGAAATAATATTCCAGTAATCTCCATGGCGCAGCCTATAGCTGTATAGTGCTGTAGTGTAATAAACTAGTTAGGTAGGGATTCTTATCCCAGACATGACAGGTCTGTGTTTGTACTTTGTATCCTGTGTGGAGGTGGTTGTGAGTGTGTAACAACTGGAGTCAATGGGGAGTGGATTTTGCAAATCTCTTATATGATGGCCATAGTATATATCACAATGTCCACCATACAGGGATAACAGATGTGAAATAGCTGAGAGGCTGGGGTGCATATCCATACCCCTAAATTTGACATCAAGGCCAGGCGAATAAAGTGTGCGACCCCAGTATTATCCAGATAATACTCTCAACCCATGTCTCATTTACACACACACTTGCCCAGTCAATAGCTACGTTGTAGAACCCTGCATATTGCCCACTGATAGTCACCATGGTGTGATTGAAGTGGGCTACAGTGGGCATGGTACCCCGACCATCAATCCAATAGGCACCTGTGGTGCCTTCAAATGTGACTGCCTTCAAATGTGACCCTCAAAGGACATACCATGCCTGAAAACATGCCCTGTATGGACAGATGCCACTGACACCAGGGAAAACTGGTATCATGCTATCAATGTAGGTGCTGGGTCAACCTGCCATCCATTAACAGTTCCCACCACATGAGGCCAGGACTGGCACAACTGATAATAACAATCTGTGCACACAACATGGGCCAGACTCCCCAGGTACAGCTCCACATGTCACTGTACATACATGTGGGAGGTGTGCACATCCCTGACACCGTCCATGTCATGGACTAAGGTACACATACATTGCAAGCAATGCACAGCATTGGCCACACATAATAGTCACCCAGGTGACTGGATGGTGAATACAGTACCCACCTGTGTGGTCAAATTCAGACACTACACCCCTGAGCCATAATGAAGATCATTGTCATTTGACCTGATGCCAAGGTATACCCATCACCTAGCCTTGTATAGCTGTCTGGCACAGTCGACCATGACACACCCATGCAATGCACCCATGCATGTCAGTACTGGCATCCTGTGTTTGTGTGTGTGTTATCTGATGTGTATGACCACATTCCCACTCACTACAACCCTCATTAGCATACTAAAGCATGCTCTCTGATGTCAGATACCTCCACATACCCTTTGCCCATATAACCTCTGTATGACCCCTGTGGTGCATGTGATACCTACAATGTAATGTATTGTGGCAATCCCACTAGTAATGATTTGTATTCCTGGCCCTGTCAAGTGTGTCAATGTGTGTGCATCCCTGTGAGAGTGTGGCTGTGTTGACACTGGCCCCTGTTCATGTGGACAGGCATGTGTACTAAACATACCATATCCCTGTTGCCAATGTCACTCACCATCACATATACATTTTAAAGACTCTTCAACATGTAACCTATGTGGTGCATCCAATAACTGCATAGACATGTGATAGCACTACATAGTCATCAGGGGTTGATACCCTGTACTGGTAGGTGTGTGACACAAACATGCTTATGTTTCACTCTTCTTTGCCTCTGTCTGCCTCTCTGGTGGATTTGGGGACTTACACCTGCTGTGCATGGGCAGCAGCATGTGTATTTTAAGTGTTGCTCATGATCAGCTGATGGCCTCTACATGAATTGCAGCCCTCCCATAGCTGCTTGCATGTGGAACAGCTGTTGTAAAATTCCCATAGCCAATTGCATGGAAACACACACCAATATCTAGGGACATCATGTTGGTGTTGGGCCTTTACATTCACTGTGAGCAGGAACTTGATCGGTTGTTTGGAAAACAGCATCTCAGATGGGTTGGGGATCTACCTCTAACAACATACACTGTGGAAACAGGGCAACACACAGGAGGAGGATGTGCCTGACCTGACTACAGACTGTAAATGCTGCTATCCTGCATTTTGAGTAATGTTGGTATAACAGGGTGTGTGGGGATATGGCTGTCCTACATGTTTTAATAGCTGCCATGTCAGTGCTCTGTTTATGAGGACACCCCCATCTGTAGGGTCTTCTGCAGACTGGGAAGTGTGTGGTTCCTTTTGTTTCATGTGTTACCCACAGAGCACCTGCCTGTGAACTGCAGCAGGTAGTATGAGAATTGTAGTCGGTAGATGATGACAGCCGTGAGAGTTACTGACTTCATATCCCGCATAGGACATATGTTGCCATAAACCCTGTTACAACAGTAAATGTATGAGGGTATCACAGCAACATGCCAATATTGGCCCTGTGTATGTGCCTCCAGCCGCAACTCTGTCAACCTTTGTATGTATGTCTTGCAGTACGAGGTGCATATGTGCTGTACACCATAATTAGTGTCATCATATCTGATAACAAGCCAGTGAGATATCAGACTGCTACACATGTTATGCGCAGTAGGAGTTACAATTTATGACATAACCTGGACATTCTGTGGTTGTGTTTACAGTATTGAGGTCTGTGAACTCACGGTGATTGTCGACACTGTGTGTATAGTTCATATGTACTTTGGCCTGTGTACAGACTGTGGTAGATGTCATTGTTTGTGATCCTGTTCTATCTGATGTTAAATGCTGCTCCACTGTATGTTACCCTTTTGGCTTACATGTTTGTAGGGCCATACACACACATGTCCCATACCACAGACAGGCTTCGGACAACACTGTGGAGCGGCACAGTATATGTAGGGTTAGTGTGTGAGTGGCACATATGAAGATGGTGTTGCACCATATACTGCAATTTTATGCTAGCTTACCATATGTGGCTGTGGCTGTGTTCACATTGGTTGTGTTTATGCACTTTCACATAGGTGTATCATACTCTAAACTGTGAAATGCCTGTAGAGCCTGCTATACATGCTGGTACATGTGCATTACCCCATAGGAATTGTAGGCCAGTATTGAGACAGTCTGCCTGTAGCCTGAACAGTGTGTTGCTACATGCCTAGCAGCTTAGTGTACTTACCCAGTGAGATGTCATGTCCAGATACTTGCCAGATGTACTGCTACCGGGCCACCATAACAGTCATGTATGTCAGACAGAGCAGTGGGATGCTGTACAGATGCATGTCAATATCTAATGGGTAGTATGTGGCCAGGGCACCTCTGTACCAGCAGTTATCATGTGTCAGGACAGACAGGGGTGTGTGAATGCATAACATATGGGGGAAAATGTGTAGCAGTAGTTATGTGTTATACCAATCTACATGGCTGTTAACATCCACATTCTCAGGCTTGGTCCACATGTCTTTCACTAAGGGGTTCAGTGTATACCTCTGGACTGTCCAGAGTGTGTCAGACTGTCCACATATATTGTCCAATATCTTTGCTGTAGTCCACAGGGGCATTATGTGCTAGCAGTGGTAAGCCCTATGATGTCCTTAGGATGTCTGTCAGTAGCCAATGGCACACATGCTAAAAGCAGATGTGACCACCCACACACACCATGTCTATGCTACTTTAAGGTATCTGGATCTGGGGTTGGGAGGGTGGCCTAATGGTTAAGGTGTTTGTCTTGCAAACACAAGGTGCAGCGCTTGAGTCTCACAAGGGACAATTGGCTAGGCTTAAAATGGCTCGCAAGGGCAGTTAGCTTAGTACTAATCTATGAACCAATGTACATTACCATACAATCCATCTTGGGTAAATGCAGGCCTACCGCCTCCTGCCATGCAGACTGTTCTGTCTGTCAGAGTGCTTGTGATGGTGCCAGTTATGCCTTGTTATGTAACAGTTACATCCCATTGTGTCAACTGAGTTCTTTCCCCCCCTAGGGATAGTGTACAGAGTGTAGATAGCAGCTGCTGAACTTTACATTTGCATTACTTACTGTTGATTGTTTGGTATCCTGTGGCCCAGTCTGTCTTTATTAATGTATTACTTGAAGGCCTCGGTCTGGACAGCAAAATTTGTAAAGCTTTCCCGACTACTGCATTCATATAACTGTTTCACAGTTGCATTACTCTGTTTATATGGATGTCAGTGTCTAAACAGCTATGTGACATGGCATATACAACTTTAGTACTACACAAATAAAGCTTCCCCATTTATGCAACCCTGTGTGTGATGTTATATCCTTTGGCCTCTCTGTGGGTATATGTTGCAGGCAATTTTTGTCATTTGTATGGGTGGCTCTTACAGTGTCGAGTTGTTAAGGTGGTAACTGTAGTCATAGTGGCTGTTCCATATTGTGTGCACCTTCTACATGTGTATCTTACTATACATATCTCTGCATGTGTATGTGTGGTTACATATATATCTATATATCTATATATATATATATATATATATATATATATATATATGTATATCTGTATCTGCATATATGTGTCTGTGTGTATGTATACTAGGGATGTTGATAGCTTCCACATTGTACATTCCCTATGGGAGCCAGACTGTACTGCATGATATGTTACTGATATCAGCCTGGCATCATACAAGTGGGATGGAGTAGTGTAAACATCTTGTGCCCATGTCATGTCAAGACCTGGTTATGGAATCTGCAACAGTTGCTAGTGTAGTACAGGGCAGACGTATTTGGCTGTTTGGGGGGTATACCTATTCGTACAAGACGTATGTTGATTGGGGCCTCTCAACCCCATTAACGGTGAATGTAGATATATATGTTTTTGTTATGTTCCCATTGTTATCTACAGATGCATGTCTATATATACCTATATATATATATATATATATATATATATATATATATATATATATATAAATATATATATATATATATATATATATATATATATATATATCTGCTTATATATATATATATATATATATATATAACTTGCTGTATATATTTAGACATATAGATGTAGACATATATATCTATAGATGTATGCCTATATATGTATATATTTCTATATATATGTGTATATATATATATATATATATGTATATATATATATATATATATATATATATATATATATATATATAAATATATATATATACATATATAATATGTTGTATCTGTTTAAATATTAATACATATACACACACATACATCTACATGTGGAAGACATTCCCTGTAATATTGACTGTCTAGGCTGGATGATATGTCTGTGAAAACATCAAGGTTTGGTATATCTGTCATGGCTTAGTGGTAAATCACTTTGGTTATGGTATGCAGGGTCATGGGTTCAAACCTTGCAAAGGCTGTTTATTTTGCTGCTGGGCAGAACAAGGGCCATTGGAATCAGAGTGAATAAGGCACCTTTAAGCGGGTTTGTGTGGAGGTAAGCACTGCTAACTTCCGATTGCAGTTTCTTAAACTCAGTTAGCTTTTAGATTGCTTAACAAGTGTAGGCATTGCTTACCCCTGTGCAAACAGGCTTTAACCCACTTACTGCTGCTTAAAAATGCTTACCTCTGTGGTAATTTCTTTAAAAGAAAAGAAAAAAGGGTTGATAGGAAAGTGGTGAAAAAGGGCACAAAGAGGGAAAGACAGTAGGGAAAAAAGCTAGGGATGTGTAGGAAGGGTGTGGGGAAGGTCCATAGCTGCCCATTTCTTTTACAGCAACAGCTGTGCATATACACTGAATTTAGAGGTAGATGTGGACACTCAAACCCCTGGGAGGGGGTGAGGACAACAATAATAAGTTGTGATGCTGATTAGACCAGATTACATGTGTCCAGTGGACATATGTGCGAAATGGACAGCTATGTATGGGTAGAGATTTTTTGCGGGGAACAAGTTGCCTTTTTTTTATTTCAGGTGAGAGTGGGATTTTGAGGAGGGATAGTAGGGGAGGTAGGATGGGTAGGTTAACAGATAAGACAGACAAGATGCATTAAGGGGCAGTATGTGACACATGTGGGGGGTAGACACCTTGATGGGGAGGGGTGTTGGGAAATCGGAAGCCCATGAGCACCCTAGTGAAAACAGTGTGACTGAGGTCCCCACCCATGAGCAGTCACCACTGCACCTTCACAACCCCGAAGGTGGCTGTGCAGAGGGCTGAGTCACAGGGCCAGCCTGACACTCTAGTCATGACACACAGCCCTCGAGCTGGTGTAGCAGATCACCAAGCTGCTGGTTGAGCTCACTACACACCATGACCCATACCTGGTGATGGGTGACAGGTTCTGTCCATGCCCACTCCCAAGGGGGACAAGCCCCAACCCCTGAGGTGGTTCCACCCAAAGGTGGTGCAGGACCAACAGACAGGGAGGTCCCGGGTTAAGTCCCAGACATGCTGGTGGCCGGTGCCACGGGCAGCTGATGTGGGACAGCTGGTCCAACTGGGAGCGGCCTTCCCAAACGTGCTATAGTGTTTAGCTTTTATCATCATATGTGGGTTAGTAATGGTCAACACATTCCAGGGTTAGGTATAACAGCATGCATAGTTATTCCCATTAACCCAGACACCAGATGCAGAACAGTTGCATAGCAAACAGAACACAGCATATATGGGACCACAGTGGTAATAAAAACTGCATACAAGTACATTGATGGCACCATGACACCAGTGTTGGAATAATTCAATATAGCACATGAATGGGAACAATTCAAATATTTATCAAACAACAGGGCATTATCAGAACATTGGAGTCATTACATACCTGTTGGGGTGGGTATGTTGTTTATTGTTGGAGATAGGGTGAGGGGGAGAAAAATATGTCAATTAACAACTAGTATATTCCTGTAGTCCACATTACGTTCCTAGTTAGTGCTGTTATCTGTATCTTACAAGTCTTACGTCACTACCCTATGGCCTTAGTTTGGACAGTGATATAGTTGTCATCATCATTATACATGAACTGGCTTTACCTGCAGTATACACCTCTTACCTGCTATACCTGTGGAGGGAATGTATGTTAACACTAACTAACTGTTTCTACACATACTCCCAGATTTCGGGTTGATGTTGTGCACATGGCTGTCCAACTCTGCACAGACTCTGGCCATCTGGTGACCACATGCAGGTGTACCGGGACATATCTAGAATATTGCCCTCTCCAAACTTTAGTGACTTGACACGCACATATACATGCTTTCATATACAGTTATATTATGTAGCACAATGTGGATGACAGTGATCAGTGATACTTTTTTATTCAGAGAAACTGCAACACTCACAATTCCCTACAATACCAGAGTAAACTGTACCAGTACTGGGTATAATGTTTTTTATTTCTCTGCACAGTGTTCGTATCCAACGTACCTGTGGGAGCAATGTTTATTAGTACTACCTGAATGCTGCCTCACAAACTTCCAGATTACACTTCAGTATTATGCACATACATCTCACTCTGTGACTGTACACACTCTGGTCACAGCTTGACAACATGGGTGTGTAGATAGGAAATACTTGGCTTATTCCTCTCCTAACAGTTTCAGGAGTTGCTACAGTGACAGGTTTGTTCACATAGATGTTGGACAATCACTTGTATTCCCTGTTTGCTGGCTAAACATCTGAGATCATCCCACAGACTTACCAGGAGGACACGGGGACATGCTGCAGATATGGGGCCATATACTGGACATTCTAGTCTCATCTGTACAGTTGTGGGGTATGATTCTGTATACAGCCTACTTCCACTCCCAGGATTTAGACCATGGCTGTGTCTGCTAAAACTTAAACACTGTCCATTAGAGTTGTGTGTGCTATACAGATAATATAGATATTGCTGTAAATCTCCTACCAGCTTTCTGTTCTATAATTCTCCTGTGCTTTTGCATTCTGACCTTGTATTACAACACTCTTATACAGATTTCTTAGACAGTTATATTTTGTAGGACAGTGTGAGCGACAGTGATGTGTAATACCGCATTAGACAGAGCAACTGCGTCACTCACAATGCCATACAATACCAATGTAAACAGTACCAGTACAGGGTATCATTCTTGTATTTCTGGGCACAGTGTTGGTATCTGACAGACCTGTGGGAGAAATGTTTGTTAGCACTACCTAATTATTGCCACACACTATACCAGATTCCACATTACTATTATGCACATACATCTCACTCTGTTACTGTACACACTCTGGCCACAGCTTGACAAGATGGGGGTGTAAATGGGACATACGTGGCTTCTTAGTCTTATAAGGTTTTGTGGAATTGCTAGTGCACCAGCTTTATTCTCATAGATGTGCGTCATTCAGTTGTAGTTCCTGTTTGCTGCCTATATGTCTGGGATCATCCCACTGATTTCCCAGGGGGACAGATTGACAGGCAACAGATATGGGCCACTTTACTGGACATTCTGGACATATATGTACAGTTGTGGGGTATGATTCTGTATGCAGACTACTACCACTGGCAGAATTTGAACCATGGCTGTTTGTGCTAAAAAAACAACAGCTCACATCTCAGTTGCATGTGCTATTTTGGTTTTGTTGTCTGCCCTTTCTCTGTTTTCTTTTTATGCATTTCTCAGTTGTACTAAATGGCCTCTGGGGATTACACCAATCACATACAGGCATTCCTACACATTCTATTTATGGTGCACGGTGTGGTTAACAGTGCTTATTACAACAGCACTATTACATGAATGTAAATCTACATTACCATATGATACCAGAGTTTACGCATGCAGTCCAGCAGTTAGACCTTTATTGTCAGGCTATTACACTTTTATTTATGTACATACTATATTAGTCTTTTCCTGCCATATTCTCCAGTGTATGCAGTACTTGCCTTAAACAATACAGGTTTTATACAGGAAATTAATTTACTAATACTTTTAGATTTATTTCCTATGACGGTACATGAAAGAGTATTACTGACCTGCCTCACATTGCAACCTCTTCAGGCAACTGCCATGGGCCTCCTGGTTCATAGCCTGCTCAATTGCAGCTGTGGAGGACATAACAGAATTATTTAACAATACCTATCCATGATATACATGAGCTGGCAATTATTAAACAGGTAGTGGACTGATACACATAGCTGTAACATCCCCTGCCGTTCTAGCCTCTTGGATCCACTGGTCCAAGAGGTCCCCCTTATGCCGCTTCAGGTTGGTATAGTGATGTCTGACCTGCTCACCAGTTCGGGTATGCCAGTGGCACTGGTGAGGTCACTGGTGAGATGATCCTGGGCATCCACCTTAAATTGGGAGCCCTGGTACTGGTCCTGCAGCAGTCTTTACTTATGGTCTTTGACAAGGAGTCCTGCCATGACTCTGGATTCTTGGATGCACCAGTGCTGCACCTGAAAGTGCATACCCTCTCCACTTTCTGAGATAGTGCCTGCAAGGGGAGATACAACCAGTTATGAGATGAATTCCCACCTCTTGGGTTTAAGTACAGCCAATTTCCCACACTTTTTCATGATTGGCCAGTTTTGAAAAGGCTAAGCTATGAGCAAACCTGCTTACCCATGGTTGCCATTGTTTAAAGGGATATAACACTGGGCACATTGAGTTAGCTGACCTACACATTGCTTACACCTCATAAGCTGGCCCGTGCAATGCTTAGCATTGTTTACATTTGACTTTGCATTGTATTTCCTTTTTGGCATTGATTTATTATTCATTACATCTTATATGTATGCCTGGTATCCGTGATTCATGTGTATATACACTGTATGGGGTTCTTGTGTTTTACTGTGGACTTCAACACTCTATTACAATTACACCTGACTTCTTGTCCTACTGCTGTACTCCAGTTAACATATTTATGTTATGTAGTGGGTTATGGAACAAATGTCTGTATACTGATCCCTTTCACAGGTTCAGTTTGATTTTACTATAGTGTAGACTTGTTTGCTGATACCTCATTCTTCTGTACTTCTTTAATGGCTTGGTGGTTAACTACCGTGACTATAGTATATAGGGTCCTGGGTTCAAGACCTACAAGGCTGTTTATTTTGTTGATGGGCAGACCAAGGGCCGTTGGTTACAGAGTGATTAAGGCACTTTTGAGCATTTGTAAGCAGGTTTGCATGGGTTTGTGTGAGGGTAAGAAATGCTAACCTCCAGTTACATATGCTTACAGAGGGTTAGCTTCAATATTGCATAACCTGGGTGCGCATTGCTTACTCCCACACAAACAGGCTTAAACCCACTTACTTGTGCTTATATATGCTTACTGCTGCTTATTGGTGCTTATACCTGCTTACTAGTGCTTTATTCATTATGACACTGACACCTCACATGTGCATTTATTACAGTACTCTAGTTCATATATATATGTTATTTAGTGGGTTATGCAACAAAAATATTGGTCATAACGTGCTTTGCCAGGATAAATGGAATGCGCTGCAGTGGGACTCAAACCGACAATGCCTGCTCATAAGGTGAATGCTCTGCAAACTACACTATTGCTATGCTGCTTCATTTGCATATATCTTCCTTGTTATCCTCTTCAGCTATTTAAGCTGCATTAAGCTTAGGTTATCATTGGGCACACCCGCGCACCTACTGTTAGCTATAATCAGAGTTTAAAAAAATAAATAAAAGGGTTTGTTCATTTTATTTTTATATACTTGCTATTGTACATGGTGGGACTGTTGTTGGGGATATGTGGACACATATGAGGGGTCTCACTCATTTCTTAGCCCTTTCAGCCGTTCTTCATTGCAGGGGCATGTATATTCTGAGAGTTCTGCTCTCAGACACGCTCCCTGCAGTCTTACATGCTCTGTGTAAGATTAGGAGCTCAGACAGCGCACCTCATTACTATGCATGGTGCGCTGCCATCCTGCTCCTAAATGGCCGCTTCTGTGCAGGACTAAGCTAGTCCTGCAGGGAAGATTAGTAAATCTGGGGAAATGTATAGTCTATTTCTACTGCTTTTTGTCTTGCTCTCTTGCACAGTATAAAACTGTTACAGTAAATGGCATTGGCATAGCATTAATACACAACATTATTATTACATACCACCAAGAAAGAGTAAAAATGTAAAGTCACTTGAACTTCAGTATCTCAGCTGTCAGCTCAGCTTAGTCATTCACTGTCCGAACAAAGTTAGGAATTCAATTAGCCTTAGGATGACTGATTTCCGTAATGCAATTCAATTGTAAAAAAACAAGTTAACTCCCTTAACTGGCTGTTACTGTTTGTTTCTTGCTCTTTTCCCAGCACATAAAGCCTGGGAAGAGAGTGAGAACCAATCAGTAGCCATTCAGTCCATCCACGTCACATACGTGCCTGCGGACGTGGCAGTTCGAGCCCCTTCCACTTCTATGCAGTTACAAACCGCATAGATTTCTGGGCATCACACTGATGCCTTTGCTCCTTAATCCAGACTGCTTTTACAGCAGTCTGGATTTATTTACAGAAACTATACATTTTTTTTTTAAAACCCAGAACTTGATGAGCATGTGCAATTCAAGTTCCGGGACTTCAGCTAGTCAGTCGGACTCACAGCTAAATAAGCAGCAGCCAGCTTAGAATAAATAATTATATTAAATTAATGTATATTTATTTACAAAATGTTCTTTATTTTTCTTTTTTGCTGGGTGGACTGCAGTCCTCCAGTCCGATGGCACGAGCTGCCCCTGGTGGTGACTTTCCATCTTACTGCTTGATGTGTTTTTTTGTCAGGGAAGGCATTGGACTACTGGATTGTATATATATATATATATATATATCTTGGTTTAATTTTTCCAAGTCTTTTGGGCTTCTAGTGCCATGCTAGGAATGGACCCCATTCCTAAGTCAAAGTATGATTAAAGTCCATGAAATGAGTATTGTTTCATTCTTTGATATTAGCCAAAAGTGCTCTTTGCAGCACTCACAGTATGCCCAGAATTTCATATTGAATTTCATATTACCAGTAGCATATCTAAATAAGACTATTTTTTATGAGATCCATTGCTCCTACTACTGTTGGAACTATCTGTGTATCCTTCTTCGACTTTGCCCTCATTTCTGCTTGCAAATCCTAGTATTTTATGACTTTGTGTCACTCTGTATGTAAGACATTGTAATGACTTGATGTAGTAATTTTAATGATGAATGCTTACTTTGTCTTCTTTTCACGGACTACTATATCTGGTTTTCTCTCCTCTAGTTTTTGAATTGTTGGTAATGAATGATCCCATGTGATATTAACTTCATTATGCTCTGTAAAGCTTTGTGGCTCATGTTTTTAATGCTTCTCAGCTACTTCAATATTGTAATGTTTGCACAATCCCCAGTGCAACAGTGTTGCCACATTATTATATTTTTCAATATACAGGTCCTGTGTCATTAGTGTATCACACCTTCATCATGATGTTCAACTGTTTCTAGTTCTGTTTTGCAGAACCTGCATTTGTCTGTTTCTCCCACATGTTCAACGGACTTTGTAAACCAATGTGTATTTAGTCCACTGTCCTAGACAACTAATATTAACCTTTCGCTTTTTGGTTTAAATTCACCTCTCCTTAACCATTCTTGCATCAGATCCTGATTGAAATGAGGCTGTTCCAGGAGTTCTCTGAACTTGCAATTGTGTCTATGCCTTTTCCACATTTCCTGCCTTCTCATCTGCTCCTTCTTATATTCCTTCTTTTATTTTTTGGGAACATTAATTTTCTGCTGTTTTGTCTAGTTCTAGTTTGGTTTCCATTCCTACTTGACTCTCACTGCTAAACTAAGCAGGGAAGTCATCTTAGATTTGTTCTCTTCATGTTTCAAAACTTTCACTATGTTTGTATCTAATAAGGTTATCAGATATGTATGCAGTCCTACAATTGCTGATCTATAAATATAATCAGTTTTAAGGAGGCCGATACTTCCTTCAGAGCGAGTAATATATAATCTTGGTATACACTAATTTTTATATGTCATTTGATAAGTGTGAAGCATCTTTCTTGTTTTCCTTTCCAACTGAATCAATGCATTTTGGAGCTAGTGAATCACCCTCAAAGTGTAAGTTGGAACAGGAAGAGAAAATTTAAATATAGCTTAGATTTTGTTCCTAGATGTCAGGGCTGTTTTCGGTATTAATTTTAGTCTTCCAAAATATTCTTTACTGAGTTGAGTTCACATGTCTTTATGTCAGTCCTTCATCAGTTCCCAAATATTTATACACTCCCTCCTGCTGAAGTTCCTTTATATCACACTCCTATCCCATAGTGACATTTTGTTTGTGTTGCAGCTTTCCTGTTTTAAATGTTGCTTTTGCACATTTTTCAGGACCAAATGACATTTTGACATTATTTGAGATTTGACCACTTACAGTTGTGCTTTCAGCTCCTCATCTGATGAACTATAGACAGTTTAATGGGTCAAGGGCAAGATAAAAGAGTAGCAGTGACAAAGAGTCACCCTGGAATATCCCTGTTTGAATTTTTAGCTCTGGAATAATACTTTGTCTTTTATCATAGCATAGCTGCAAAGTGGTTTACCACTGCTTTAAGGTCACTGTAATGTATTTGATCAACGTAGAGTGTACCTTATACCTCTGTAAGTACTCTTTTATCCATGAATGTGAGATGCTGTCAAATGCTTTCTTGTAACCTATCCATGCCATAGATTCACACCTTTTTTTAGAATTCTCCATTATAACTTTATTTAACAGCAAAACATCCATAGGTTCATAGGTTCATAGGTTCATACTAGGCTATCTGCCCTAGGGCATTTATAAGCTTAGCCAGAGTGTGTTTGGCTTTCGCCACCCATTTTAAATTAATTTTGCTATGCCCTTTTCAGAGGTTAGTATACTGTGCCTCTGTCTAACAGTGACACAGAAGTGATACCCTGGGTAAACCTACGATCTCCCATCCACTCATCAAGATTCCTCTTGAAGAGAGTCAATGAGGGACTCTGCCTAACCTGGACTGGGATTTTATTCCAGAGTGAAGGGAGCCTCTGGATTATGAGTCTGTCCCACCAGCATGTCCTATTTATTTCAGTGGTGAGGTTCAAGTCTCTCGAGCACGTAGCTTGATGGGATTTGGATTTTCTGAGGTGCAGCATGTCCATTAATTCCGGGTTGGACATGGCTTTATACGTCAGGCACAGATTGCCTCTGAGCAGGTGGTATGCCACTGAGTAGACCTGGAGTTTCTTTAACCGGGCAGCATATGGCATCTGTTTGAGCCCTTTGATCCACTTGGTGAGGTACTTTTGGGGTCTTTCCAGTTGCTGCAGGTGTCTAGTAAGGTACATTCCAAAAGGGGCATCGTACTCAATTATGGGCCTGATGAGGGATGAGTAAAGAGGCACGATGACCTCCCCTGATCTAGATGTGAATCCCTTCATGATTAGGTGGGCTATATAAAATGTTTTTCTAACCACTTTGGCCACATGGTTGTCAAATGAGAGATTGCTATCAACTTGGGTCCCCAGGTCCCTAATTACTTCTTCTGTACTTAATGGATTACCACCTATGTGGTAATTTGTGAGCACTTTGTTTTTGCCAAAGGGGATGACTATACACTTTTTGGCATTTAGCTTGAGGCCATGGCTCTGGCACCAGTTGTCTGTTTCTATGAGGACCTTTTGGAGGATGCTTGTGTCGGCTGGAGAGTCGATTATGGCGCCCACATTGCAGTCATCTGTGAACTTGGTCAGCCACAGTCCTTCCGTGTTGGCCTGTACCTCCGAGAAATATATACCGTACAAGAGAGGTCCCAGGACTGAGCCTTGTGGGACGCCACTTGTAACTGGTTTGGAGTCTGACATGGCTCCAGCAATTCTAACCATGTGGGTTCTGTCCTTGAGCCAGTTTGCAACCCATCTAGTGACATAGGGGTTTATATTTAAGCTGGTGAGCTTATCTATAATGCCTGAGTGGGGTATTGTATCAAAGACTTTTGCGAGGTCCAGGTAGGCTGTGTGGACCACCTTCCCCTTGTCAATGGTCTTGGTGACTGTTTTAAAGAAATCGACCAGGTTTAAGAGGCAGGATCTGCCCTTAACAAAGCCGAACTGGGTAGGATCCAGTGCCTGTAGGTCCCCAATATCTTTATTTATGAGTTCCATGATGATCCTTTCCATAGCTTTGCAGACCTAGCTATTCAGGCTTATGGGGCGATAGTTTCCAGGATCCGTTGAGGCACCACCTTTGTGGAGAGGGACCACTGTTGCTGTACGCCACTCTTTGGGTACATATCCTGTAGTAAGGCTGAGATTGAACAGTAGTTTTATGTTTGGGTTTAGCTCTTCTTGGAGTTCATGTAGGACGCAGCCTGGGACACCATCTGGTCCCATTGATGCTGTGTTTTTTGCTTTGGAGAGGGCGGCTCTTACCTGAGCATCTGAGATGTCAGGGAGGCAGCACTCTGCTGGGATAGATATTTGCCCTTTTGGTGGGGAGGGGGGGAGAAGTTTGCGCTGAACCTGTCAGCTAGGATGTTGGCAATGTCTGTGGGTTTGGTGTATTTTTTGTCATTTTTAACTAATTCTGAGCATATCTGGGAATTCCCACCCAGGTTCCTAACATAACTGAAGAAAGCCTTGTGATTATCCTTAGTGTCCTGTGCAATTTTTCTCTTGTAGCTGGCCTTAGACGATTTTATGAGTGCCCATAGTTTTTTACTAATACTGATCAGAGATGCCTTCCCTTTTTGGGATTTTGCTCTATCATGTAGTAGCTTCCTCCTTCTATTGTATAGTTTGTTTATGGCTGGGGTCCACCAGACAGGACGTCTGCCTTTGGAGGATTGGGTCTTGGTTTTATTTGGGATTGCATGATCCATGCATTCCTGTAGGTGTTCATAGAATGCGTTTATAAAGGATTCTGCAGTCTGGGCTGTATTTTCCACAGGCCCGGGGGCTTTGAAGGATTCCACCTCGGTTTTGAGGAGTGTGAAATTTGCTTTAGAGAAGTTCTTCACTGTGGTTTTCTGGGCAGGGGCTGGGGTCGGGATGTGAATATCCCGTGAGATTAGTTTATGGTCTGATCTTACCAGTGAGGGATACATTTCTGGTCTGGAGCATAGAGTCCCCATGTTGGTGATGATCAGGTCCAGTATGTTTTCCCCTCTTGTGGGAGTGGTAACAAGTTGTTCCATAGCATTTGAGTTTATAAATTCTAGGAACCTTTGGGCTAGGGTGTTGGAGCTAGAGTAATGCTCCCAGTCTATGTTTGGGTAATTGAAGTCGCCCAATATAATGGTGTTTGGAGAGACCTTCATATTTTCCAGTGTTCTCAGGAAGGCCGAGTGGGGTTCCTGGGTTTGGGAGGGTGGTCTGCAGCAGGCTATAAACTGGAAGGCAGTTTTACCCACTGTTAGTTGCACATGGATAGTCTCTGATGCTCCGTGCTGTGCCACCAACCTGGAGGTGTGGGTGTCTTTGACGAATATTGATACTCCCCCTCCTTTTGTGGTTCGGTCCAAGTTTTGAGGCCGAAAAGCATGGTATGAGGTATAACCTGGTAGTGCTTGGGGGCTCCCAGGAGCCTTGAACCAGGTTTCTGTTACTGCACAGATATCAGTGTTCTCCATGCTAAGAAGAGTTTCGAGTGCGTGCATCTTGAGGTTTAGACTTCTGGCATTGAGTAGCATTACTCTTAGTTTCTTATCCCTTGTGATACCTATGAAGGTGGGTGTGTCTTTTGAGCCTTGCCTAAAAAAGGGACTATGGGGGTAGCAAGAGCCTTTGCCAATATCCGAAAGCCCAGGGGTGACAGGTGCAAGCCATCCCTAGCGAAGCATCGTGGCTTGTTGAGCATGTCATCCTAGGCTGACAGGCATTGGATCCCCTTTGAATGACACCAATACTTAAACCAATTGTTGAAACTGATCATCTTGTCTTCATATTGTGGCATCATTCTTGGTGAGGGTAAGATGCAACTCAAGGTCAGGGTCATACCAACCTGGGCTACCTGCTCAGAGAGCTCCTCTATGTCTCTTTTCATGTAGTCCAGGGAGGTACGTCTTAGGTCATTCACACCAGCATGGACAATGACTGAGTCATATTTGTACTTGCCTTGGAGTGACCTGAGTGCTTGTGTTATGTGGCAGATCCTAGCACCCGACAGACAGCTCACCGTGACCTTCTCCTTGTTCAGCCTGGTGAGTGGGACGTCAGTGTGCCTGACAATGGAGTCACCTATTACAAGTGTATCAGGTGTGTTGTTTAGCCTTAAGGGCTGTGACTGTTCGGCACACTGGCTTTGTGAGCTGTGTTGCACGTGTTTTGTTTTGGGGTAGCGGTTGCTTGGGTGTCTGCTTTGGAGGTCACTGCTGCTTAGGCAGATTTTTATTTAGAGCCTCCGAGTATGTTCTTGTGTGTTTATGTGTTTGGTTTGCTGTCATGGTAGGTCTATGTGAGACTGGAATTGTAGTGAGTGTGGTTTCCTTCTCCTCCTGACTGGTTACGCCAGTACTGAGTTGAGAGAGCTTAGCCTCCAGTTTGGCTATATGGTTGCATCTCTCACATGTGTTGGAATTTGTTGGGAGGAGGAGAGGATTGTCTGTGTACATGAGGCAGTTGTAACATTGCCTCAAGATTCCCATATTCACCAGCTGTACCGGAGAGGAGTTTGACAACTGACCTTTGGACATGCTAGAATAGTATTGGGAATTCCTTTATAATTGAAAAAAAGGGCCAGTGGGGAACAAGGTATTCAAGGGGAGTTTGTGAGGGTGTAGTGCTTTTAATTTTTTAGTGCTGACTTATATAATTGCTTCAGTGAACAAGTGTCAGGTAACTTAAATGCAACGTGTTACAGGTAACTTAAATGCAAAAACGACAAACAGTAACTTTCTCTTCCATATGACTTTCTTTTGTTACCCTTTTGTTCTATTGTCATGATTGAGTTTTATTCTAAATAACTATAAATTCTGCCAGCATCAATTCCACTATATAGTTTATACATGATAAAAAGGCAAATTATTGGTCTATAGTTCTTAGGATCGCTTGCAGGTTCACTATTGAGGAGGAGTATCACTTTTCCTGTTGTTAACCAGATTGGTGCCTGCTTGGGGTATGCATATAAGTTGTTCTTACTCAGGGCTGTATCTTTGTGTAGCAATGTTAATATGGTTAGCTAGATGTTAGGTACTGCATCTAGGCCTGGTGTTTTCCAGTTAGGAGCTTTTCTTAATTTTGTTTCAATTTCTCTGGTGGCCCTTACTTTATCCCATTTAATGCCTCCTGTTGGGGGTGTCCGGTGTTGGAGCATAAGGAATATCATTGTCTGTGCGCCAGAAAACAGCTCCCAGCAGACATGACACATGGCAAGTTCCCACAGGGCTATGAGAGGAGTAAAACCGTCAATCATGTGCAGCCTTGTAAGAGGTCCTTTGTGTTGAACCTGGAAAGCTTTGGCACCCATGACCATGATACTATCAACAGTTAAGGTTGGCAGTCTTTATGGCCTTTGCTAATAATGAAGCCACAAAGCCATCTAATGAATTGTCAGTGTAGTGTGAATAGGGCTGGAACATGTTCCTCCCTAGGTACCTGATGATGATGGTGTAACATGGCTAACACAGCTGTACATGACTGTGCCATGCCATTGTGCTGTGCTCCCACTTACACATACCCCATGGCACTTATCTGATTACAGTGCTGGGATACATTCCCAGAGTTTCTTCATTCACTATCTATATCCCCAAGCCGCAGAGTTACTATGTAATGTCCTGTACCCTTATTTTGTCTGTAAATATTCTCATTCAAAATGGCACCCGCACTTTGCAGTTTGCTAATATGTGCCTCTTAGCACAGCTGTTATGACAAAAGTGCAATTTAGCACCATTGCCACTGAACTAGAGTTTAGTACAATGCATTACCCACACTGGCTTATCATGCTGATAAGGAGGCATGTGACTACTATACTCAAGAACAAAGCCTCTGCAGATCTATCACAGAGTGGCACTGTACTATTGAGGTTTGGTAATGCCATGTTGCAGCTCTACTTTGTACATCAGATAATATTTAAACTTGCTTCCATGTACACAGGGCTGTTATTTTTACTTCTGAAATGAACTGGAATGTATTGACATGGCTTTCTTGTGCACTTTGAGATGCAGGGTACTAGCATTATGTACCAAGAAGAACAAAATATTTTTATTCTTACTGCACAAGGGCTGTACTGTTTGAGCAATACAATGGACACTTGTGCAAAATAGATGGCTTCTGCCAATTGGCCAGGGTTGTGAGTGATGTCACTGACATCGCACTTTTTGATGGGTAGTCCTGTCATAAGTACATTGATCTTTGATGGTGATACCTTGGGATCTATGACAAACCATTGACTGGACAGATTGTTGAAAGTCATATGATCAAAACAATATGATCGAACATTCAGTCCATATAAAAAAAATCCAAGTGAAAACAACACCCACAGACAACAGACAAAATGCCATTGCAGGGGTGGGCAAGCCCCCTGCACTTGCCCTCCCCCATACTCCTTACTAATTATTTATAACACATCCAAGATTGCACTATAGTGGGAAAATGGGCAATTTTCGTGATCCCTACTGTAACGCAATCTTTTTTTTTCCATTTTGTTACTTGGTGTTTCTGTGTACTGAGGTATACACACTTTACTTTATAGTACCAATGAGTGACAGCTCAACATGGCAGGACCCTACAGCAATGCTTGAGTGTCTCTCTCACTTTAATTTCTTTTGGGTTTCTAATGCCATGATAGGAATGGACCTCATTCCTAAGTGAGGGTAAGATTAAAGTTCATGAAATTAGTATTGTTTCAGTCTATGATGGTAACCAAAAGCGCTCTTTGCAGCACCTGCAATGTGCCCAGAACTGACTCCATCTGTAATTCATACAGAGTTGCATGTATCAGTAGCATATTTAAATATGACTGGAAATTCTTTTTTATGAGACTCTGCTCCTTTTATTATTGGAGCTGTCTGGGTATTCTTCTTCCACATTGCCTTAGTTTTTGCTTGTAAATCCTAGTATTTTATGGCTCTGCATCTCGCTGTACGTAAGACACTGTAATCACTGGGTGTAGCAAGTTCACTGATCAATGCTGCTTTTGTCTTCTTTTCATGAACTACTATAATCAGTTTTCTTGCATCTATTTTTGAACCATTAGTAATGGATGTTCCCATGTGATATAAACCCCATCATTCTCTACAATGCTTTGTGGTTTATGTTTCCAATGCTTCTCAACTGCTTCGATATTGCAGTGTTTGCAAAATACCCAATACAGCAGTTTTGATACATTATAGTGCCTTTCAATATACAGGTCGTCTTTCATGAGTTTGTGTGTGACTATTTCCAGTTGTTTTTTACAGAAACTGCATTTCCCTGTTTTTCCCACATGTTCAATAGACTTTGCAAACAAACCTGTACATAGTCCACTATCCAGAGCCACCATTAGTACCCTTTCATCTTCTGATTTCAGCTCACCTCTCCTTAACCATTTCTGTATCAAATGCTGATCAACATGAGGCTGTTTCAGGAGATCTCTGTATTTGCCACAATATCTATGCCTTTTACACATGTATTTGCTTCTCATCTGATCCTTCTCCTTATATGCTTTATTTTGTTTTTTTTTTTTTGTTTTTTTTTTATCACGTTCAGTTGTTGCCTGACTTTTGTCTACTTCTGGTTTGATTTCCATTCCTGCATGACACAGATAACTTTCTGTTAAAATTAGTAGGGAAGTCTTCTTAGACTTTATCTCCTCACATTTTAAAATTGTTACTGTGTTTGGATCTGATGAAGTCAGCAGATATGTATGCAGTCCCATGATGCATGTAATCGATTTTGAGGAGGCCCATGCCTCCTTCAGAATGTGAAATATATAATCTTGATATACACTGATTTTTATATAGCATTTGAAAAGCATGAAGCATTTTTCTTGATTTCCTCTCCAAATGATCCAGTACCTTTTGAGGCTAGTCAATCAGCCCAAAACTGTAAGTTAGATGAGGAAGAGCAAATTGGTTTATAGTTCATAGTTTCATAGGTTCATAGGTAGATACTAGGCTATCTGCCCTAGGGCATTTATAAGCCTAGCCAGAGTGTATTTGGCTTCCGCCTCCCTATTAGATTAGCCTACTGTGCCTCTGTAAAGTAGGTCACAGAAGGTACCCTTTTAAGATTAGTTTACTGTGCTTCTGTCTAGCAGGGACACAGAAGAGATCCCAGGGATGAATTTGCAATTTCCCATCCACGCATCCAGATTTCGCTTGAAGAGGGCTAGCAAGGGGCTATGTCTAACATGAATTGGGATTCTATTCCAGAGTGAGGGGAGCCTCTGGGAAATGAGTCTGTCCCTCCAGCATGTCCTATTTACTTTTGTGCTGAGGTTTAAGTCCCTGGAGCGTATAGCTCTAAGGGACTTGGATTTTTTGAGGTGGAGCATGTCCATTAATTCTGGGTTTGACATGGCTTTCTATGTCAGGCATAGATCGCCTCTGAATAGGTGGTAAGCAACTGAATAGAGCTGGAGTTTCTTTAGTCGAGCTGCATAGGACATCTGTTTGTAGCCCATGATCCTCTTGGTGAGGTACTTTTGGGGTCTCTCCAGTTGCTGCAGGTGTCGGGTAAGGTTCATCCCAAAAGGGGCATTGTATTCAATTATGGGCCTGATGAGTGACAAGTAGAGGGGCACAATGACCTCTTTTGATCTAGATGCGAATCCTTTCATGATAAGGTGGGCTATATAGAAGGTCTTTCCAACCACTTTGGCAACGTGATTATCAAAGGATAGATTACTATCTACGTTGGTCCTCAAATCTCTAATTACTTCTTCTGTACTTAATGGATTACCATTTTGGTCTTTATTCCTTGTATGTCAAGTTTGGTCTTTATTCCTATATGTCAAGGCAGTTTTATGTATTAGTTTTAGTCTTCTGAAGTATTTCTTACTGACTCTTATTTTCATTTGCTCATGTTTTATTGCCGATCCTTCATCGATTTCAAAATATTTAAACATTCCCTCCTGCTCAAGATCCTTTATATCATATTTCTATCCCAGACTGATATTTTATTGCCGATCCTTCATTGATTCCAAAATATTTAAATGTTCCCTCCTGCTCAAGATCCTTTATATCATATTTTTATTCCAGACTGATATTTTATTGCCGATCCTTCATCGATTCCAAAATATTTAAACATTCCCTCCTGCTCAAGGTCCTTTATATCATATTTCTATCCCAGACTGATATTTTCTTCATGCTGCAGCTTTCCTGCTTTAAACATTGCCTTTGCACATTTATCATGACCAAATGATGTTCTTATATCATCTGAGAAAGTTTTAACTACTTGTTTGTGCCTTCACTTTCTCATTTGATGAACTATATAGCTTTAAGTCATCCACAAAAAGTAGGTGATAATTCTTTAAACAAGTTTGTTTTCTGGGAGATAAATTGTAACCATGGCCTAATCTTTTAAGTAAACAGCTTAGTAGTTAAGGGCAGTGTTAAATAAAAATAAGGATTACAACACAGGAGGCTCAGATGCAAACGTTTACTAGTGTACACCCGGAGGCAAAAAACATACAAGTACAGAATTTTGTCTGACATGATACAGGAAGTATACAATTCTTATAGTTTCTACTTTCTAGTTTGTGCTCACCTTTCTGACGTGGTTAGTCACAGGGCACCTACATCACTATGGTTTACAACATCTTATTCATAAAGATTGTTGATGTTACATATTTTAAAAAAGCTTTTCCTTGGGAATAATATAGCCTTGCAAGGCACCTGGTCAGTTATAATGTCTTTCTGTAAATGTTACTCCTTTAAGGTTTCAGGCCTGCTTGAATACAACAGTTGGTTTAGTCTTGTAATACACTTTTTTGTTTTTTTTGCAACATTTTTCCAACAGCTGCGTCTTATCTTGATAACATTTACAAGGCCAATTGTCCCAAAGGAAGGAGAAGAAGATTTTTAATGCTTTATACATTTAATTTCTTGACCCAGCAGATAATCGTTAGTGAAAAACATAAGCTTGCTGAGCTGGCTACTGCCAGGGTCAGAGTTTAAATACACTGCAGTTTCAAAGTTTCAAGCAATTACATGTAAAATTATTTTTATTGCCATATTAATAATAGAATAAAATGCATTATACACTATTTGCTTTTTAACTAGCACTTTATATATGCTCAAATACATATTTTTCTAACAGGCAGGATAAACAGCAGCCATAACACAGAATAGCCTTGGCATATCCCCTTGGAATTGTTATCCCTGGGATAATAATTGTCCTTTGTCATGGCTTAACTACAAAGTGGCTTGCCACTGTTTCATTGTCATTGTAATGTAACTGATTAGTGTAGGTTGCATTTTATACATCTGTAAGCATTGTTGCTTTATCTATGAATGTGAGATGCTATCAAATGCTTTTTTGCAATCTATCCATGCCAAACTTAGACTCTTCCCCTTTTTACAATTCCTTATTAAGGTGTTGTTCAGCAACAAATTATCCTTTATTCCATATGACTTTCTTTTACTTTTTTATTCTACTGCCATAATTATTTTTTCTAAATGACTATATACTCTGTCAGTATCAATTCCAGTATGTAGTTTGAATAACGTTGGAAGGCAGGTTATTTGTCTATAGTTTTTAGGATGGCTGGTAGCTTCAGATTTAAGGAGGCATATAGTTCTTCCTGTTGTTTACCAGGCCAATGTTCCATTTGGGGTGTGCATATAAGTAATTCTTACTCAGGGCTAACACTTTGTGCAAAGATGTTAATACGTTCAGCCAAAGTTAGGAACTGTGTCTGGGCCTGGGGTTTTTCATTGTGGAGCTTTTCTTAATTTTGTTTTAGTTTCTCTTGCCGCTACTTCATCCCACTTTATATCCTCTACATTGAACCCCTTACTGTTTCTTTTAACTTTATTATCCATTCAGCATCTCTTTTTTGTTCCACAGGGTCTTCATAAATATTTCTCCAAAATGTATCTTTCTTCATGTTTTAGTGGTGTTTCTGTTCCTTTTGCTTTGTTTCAAATTTCTTTATACAGCTTTTTTGTGTCATCAGTGCATTGCTTATTTTGTACATTTCCTTTATACTTATCTGCATTTCTTCTACTGTTTTCTGCCTGTGCTGATATTTTTAGTTTCTTATTTGCAATAGTGTAGTGCATTGCTTTTACCACATCTGTCTTTCATTCCAAGTAAATATGACGATCTCATCTCTCATTTATATTCTTCTAATTTTGATAGTTTTGGTCTTAATTATTTTATAGCTTTCTCTTTGTAGCTTTCTCTTTTCAGTGCTTCTAATGTGGCATTTTACTCGTACCCTTCCTTTCCCTTATGGCTCTGTGTTTTTGTGGTAAGACTTTATCTGTTATTAATTTGGCTGCACAGTAATACCTCTTATTTATTTCTGTTATAGCACAAGAATTTCTCTTAATAGCCCTAATTACACTTTGGATCTGATTTACTTTCTGAAATCTATATTTTTCATCAGTCTTAGTATGTCTCTCCATCTCTATTAAATCAAGCAGTTTTTTCTTCTCCACTGAGAGCCCTTTATTTGCTCTCCATTTCCTGTGGGTATTCTAAAGAAAGTTCTAGAACACCTTTCTTTGACATATCCTCTTCAGATACACTCTTCTTCTTCTTTTGCTGCTCCTTCATATGGGAGCTCATGCCTCTATAGGGGTGTGCATATGTCATGTGTGCCACTCCACTGTGAATCTGCAGTGGTTTGTGTACCATATGTATATACTAATGTGTTTCTTTTTCTTGTACTTCTGCAGGTCCACATGTGATAGGGATAATTGGCTAGTAATGTTTGCTTCAGCTTGCACTGGTAGGTGAGTCTGGTGCTGGGTGATGGAGGCCAGCTTACTGAGAGTGATTTAGAAGGATAAAGATCACTGGTGGCTTATATGGTCACTTCTCAGGATGGGCATAGGCTCTTCTTCTAACAGTGCCGCAGAGAGGTGATATATTGCACCTCACTCAGCATCATTTGTGGAGGTTGGTGTTCACAAATATGGCTGTCCACCTTGGAGTTTAGATTGTCTTCTTCAGTATGTCTTTTCAAATGGTTTGATCAGAAGGCCTTGATCACTGGAGGTAACTGATGCTTAGGTATTGTCTTCTGGGCTAGCCTGGCAAACACCCATGCACCCGCACCCTATCCCCATCCATGTGTTCCTCTCTTTATTTTTCCTTATACCTTGTTTGCTGTCAAACCCTCCCCATTCCCAACCATCTACCTTCTTTATGTATCTATCCACTGTTGTCCTTACCTCTTATGTGTTAGCTGCTTCCTACTGTCTGTGTCTGCATTTTATATTGGTTCACCTGACCCTACTACCTTTTTTTCTCCCTACACCCTTCCACATCCATTCCTGCCTACCGTCCAGTCCCCTCATACCCTTATTTTTGTATTGCAAATGAGAGTCATTCTCCTACAATACAAATTGCACACTCCACCCCCCCACATGTTATACCTTATGGTTATCTTTGTATGTTTTTCTCTGCTTGCTATTCTACCCATCCTGATCTCCCATCTCCCTTTTCCTCCACAATCATAAGATGAGCTGGGTTGGTACTTTGTTGTACTATTCTTCGCTGTGCTCTGTGGATGACTGTTACTCCTAGTAAAGCATTACATCATTATGCACTTGAGTATGCATGATCTCTTTTGTGCTAGTCTGCCTTCATGATGATGTTAGTTTACTTACTGAAAAATGAAAACAGATGCATCCTGGACTATGTCCTAGTCTGCAAAAAAGGTACTGGTAAATTAATTTCTCAGGGGGCAGAGCCACCACAAACCTCCTTCACAACTGAGCTGTATGGCATATGTCACATATAGGTTCATAGGTTCATAGGTAAGTACTATGCTATTGGCCCTAAGGCCTATACAAGCCTAGCCAAAAAGGTACCGTGGCTTTCGGCTCCCAAGAAAATTATTTTCCTGTGCCCCTGTCAAGCAGAGCCACAGAAGTGATCCCCGGGGTGAATTTCCTATCTCCCATCCAATCATCAAGATTTTTCTTGAAGAGTGCTAATGAGGAGCTCTGTTTGACATAGATAGGTAGTCTGTTCCAGAGTATGGGAAGTCTCTAGGACAAGAATCTATCCCTCCAGCATGTTCTGTTTATTATGGTGACAAGGTTTAGGTCCCTAGAGTGTGTAGCTCAGAGGGATTTCTTTAAGTGGAGCATGTCCAACAGCCCTGGGTTTGACATAGCTTTGTATGTTAGGCAGAGATCGCCTCTGAGTAGGCGATATGCGACGGAGTAAAGCTAGAGTATTTTGAGACGGTCTGCGTAGGGCATTTGTTTGAAGCCAGTAATCCTCTTTGTGAGGTATTTCTGCGGCCTTACTAGTTGTAGATATCTTGTGAGGTACATACCAAAAGGGGCATTCTACTCTATAATGGGTCTATTGAGTGATGAGTAGAGGGGAACAATTATCTCTTTTTTTCTGGATGAGAAACCTTTTGTGATGAGGTGTGCCACCTAGAAGGATTTCCTGACCACTGTGGCATTTTGATTATCAAAGGAGAGACTACTGTACACCTGTGTCCAAAGGTCTCTTATCACACTTTCAGTGTTAAGTCGACTACTGCCTATATGGTAGTTCATGGGTACAGAGTTTTTACCAAAGGGGATAACAATGCACTTTTTGGCATTGAGCTTGAGGCCATGGCTTTGACACCAGGCATCTGTCTCAGTGAGGCCTTTTTGTAGGATGTCCACATCGTTAGGAGTTTTGATTATGGCTCCTAGTTTGCAGTCATCTGCGAACTTAGTTAGCCAAAGACCTTCTGTGTTAGCCTGTACTTCAGAGAAGTAGATACAAAACAGGAGAGGACCCAGGACTGAACCCTGTGGTACTCCACTTGTCACTGGTCTGAAGTCTGGTTTGATGTCTGCTACTTTCACAGTGTGGGTTCTGTCAGGAAGCCAGTTGGCAAGCCATCTTGTGACATAGGGATTTATACCTAGTTTAGTGACTTTATCTATAATTCCAGAGTGGAGGATGGTGTTGAATGCCTTGGTGAGATCTAGATATGCAGTGTGAGCCATTGTACTCTCATCTATGGCTTTGGTGACTACTTCAAAGATGTCTATCAGGTTTAGCAGACATGATATGCCTGTTACAAACCTGAACTATGTGGGGTCCAGAGTTTACAGATCTCCGATGTCTTTCTTTATGATTTCCATGATGATATGTTCCATGGCCTTGCAGACCAGGCTCGTCAGGCTAATGGGGTGGTAGTTCCCAGGGTCTGTTGTGGCTCCCCCTTTGTGGAGTGGGATTACCGTCGAGGTGCGCCATTCAATGGGCACAAAGCCTGAGGTGAGGATATGACTGAACATGGTACTTAATTGGGGTGCTAGTTCATTCTGTAGTTCATGTAGAAGGCAGCCTGGGATGTTGTCAGGTCCCATGGATGCTGTGTTCTTGGCTTTAGAGAGTAAGGTTTTTACTTGTGCAGCCGTGATTACAGGAACTTTGTATTCTTCCGGTATAGAGATGGGCCCTTTAGGGGGTGTGAGGGGGGTAAAGTTAGCACTGAACCTATCTGCCAGAATGTTGGCAATATCAGTTGGTTCTGTATATTTAGTGCCATCGTGCTGTAACTCAGAGCAGATTTGAGTGTTGCTATTGATATTCTTGACATAGCTATAGAATACTTTGTGGTTGTCTTTAGAATCAGTGACGATTTTGTTTTCATAACTAGCTTTAGAGAATTTTATGAGGGATCTCAGCTTCTTACTGAGGCTGACCAGGAAATTCCTCCAATCATGGAATTTTACTCTTTTTTGCAATAGTTTCTTTCTTCTGTTATAGAGTTTGTTTATGGCAGAAGGCCACCAGATTGGCTTCCTTTTTTTGAAGGATAGCATCTTGGTTCTGTTAGGGATAGCACGGTCCATGCTCTCGTGTAAGTGCTTATAAAGTACATTTGTGTGGGATTCAGCAGTTGTACCTCTATTGTCCATCTGCATGGGTGTCATGAAGTTTGCCACTTCTGTCTTAAGAAGCGTGAAGTTGGCTTTGGTGAAATTGTTTACAGTTGCTTTCCTAATGGGGGGTGGGAGCGGGATGTGGATGTCTAGGGTGATTAGCTTGTGGTCGGATCTGACTAATGAGGAATTGACCTCTGTTGTGGAACACCGGTCACCCATGTTGGTGATGACCAGGTCTAGGATATTGCTGCCCCTGGTGGGGGTGTGGATAAGTTGATCCAAGGCATTGGAATTGATGAATTCCAGAAAACGTTGAGCAAAAGAGTTGGTACATGAGTAGTTTTCCCAGTTAATGTTAGGGTAGTTAAAATCACCCATTAATAGGGTGTTGGGTTGTACCCTAATATTTTCCAGTGTATCAAGAAAAGAGGAGTGGGAATCCTGGAGCTCTCTGACATATGTCACACATCTCACTCCCAACCCTCACAGCTGAGCTCTCTGATGTATGTCACACATCTCACTCCCACTCCTCACAGCTGAGTTCTCTGACGTATGTCACACATCTCACTCTCACTCTTTACAGCTAAGCTCTCTGACATATGTCACACATCTCATTCCCACCCCTCCTTAGCTCTTCCAATTTCCTGAGCCACTAATCAATCTTAGGCCATTTAAGTCACAGTTAGGGCTTTATCCCTCTGTACCACAGAATCAGAGAAACAAGGAATACCATTCTCGATGTTGTGATACAAAGCAATTGCTTTAAACAGAAGAATGCTATAATTGAGCTGAGCTACAGAAGGCACTCCACAGAAATTTAAGAAATAACACTAACCAAATTCTTTGTACAACATTTTGGTGGATATTAGAGAACAATATCAGTAGTTTTATGATGTATTGCTTCAAAAAGATTAGGGTAGTCAATGGACTGATCAATTCAGAAAGGTTCTGTAAACAGTTTCAGATATTTATAATCCTTAAGAACAGTACTTGATTAGATCTTCTAATATTTGAAAAGCTATATCATCAAATTTTATTTTCGTGAGAAGAACATTGCAAAACGAAATACCCAAATGGAATGGCAATTTTTTCCCAGAGCAAGGAAACACTTCCCCAGACTCCAAAATGGTAAATGTTTCCCAAAGCAAGGAAACACTTCCCCAGACTCCAAAATGGCAATTTTTTTCCCAGATCAAGGAAACACTTCCCCAGACTCCAAAATGGCAATTTTTTCCCAGAGCAAGGAAACACTTCCCCAGACTCCAAAACAAAACACACTTCAGAGTAAATAAAACCCACCAAAGGGGGGGGGGGTTATGCCCTCCACAACCCCCTAACTATATATACTAACTTCAGGATCACACTACAGTATAGAAAAGGGCATGCTGGGCAAGTGCTTACTTGCTCTGGGAAAAATTTGCTGTTCTGGTATTTTGTTTTCTTGATTTTTGTCTCACTAAAACAAAATTTGATGATATAGCCTTTCGAATATTAGAAGGGGATCCCTGGGAGCACATAGTGCTTTACAAAATGGGCCAAAGAAAGACAGCGATGTCATTGACTGTCAACAGTGTACTGTGGACTGTAAGTGTCAAGTGTCTGCTCTGTTGTTACTGTATAAACATGCAAATTAATGTATCTGAGGGGTCTTCGATATAAAGTGGACACTCCACAAGGCAAGGGAGAGAGGAAATAACTTAAATACTATTGTCCTAGTAACCTGACAAGTTTTGCTGGAAGATATTTTGAAATTCTACTAATAAGTTCTGACACATATTCAGTTTGTGGACAAGATAATATCAACCCTTATCACCACTGGTTCATTGAACATCGATCTTGTTTGATCATTCTAATAATTTTTATTTTAGTGAAATAGGTGATGGAGACCTACCTGAAACAATACATTCATAAACTTATCCACAAGCCTTTGACAGTATTAGGCACAATATTATTCCATCAAGACTAAAGGCTTTACCAGTTAATACGCATGTAACTAACCAGATTATGAACTGCGTAGCCATACACTCTTACAAGGTTTCCTTTCCAGGACACCCCTCAGCATGGAAACTGATATCCTGTGGAGTACAAAAAGGATCTGTGTTAGGTCTACTGCTGCTTAAAATCTTTCTTTCCGATACTTCAGCTTCATATGGATGACTGAGAGCATACAAGTAAGATTATAAAACAAATGCACCAGCTCCAGTGTAAAGGATGCCATATGATTATAAAAATAAAACACAACAAACAAGTTTTTAAGTGGAGTATCAATGCTAACCTGAAGATAACTGAAGAAAAAATAGACTGCTGTGTGTATGTTGCTTCTAAAAGTTACTCAGCCCAATTGTGTTTAAATAATTTCACACACAAGCTGGTTAATTCCTACTAGGATCTTAATATAACTGTTGGCACAAATTTGATTTTAGTGGAAATGTAATTATAATTGTTAGGAATGCTAAATGAATGAACCGCACTACTTTCAAAAACATGTCTTTGAGGAGAAACGTCTGGTTCTACTCTATGCTTTACCAGTATATCCATTATTTGAATATAGCAATTGTTGTGTTATTATTATTATTATTATTATTATTATTATTATTATTATTGTTATTATTATTATTATTATTATTAAGCAAAAACAAGCCAATATGAAAGGGTACAATGATACCTTATTTTCAGAAACCTTCACAGTATCGGTTAATGGTCTAAATTCTAAGGAATTATATTGTTTTCCATTGATTATATATTTATTAGAGAAGGTTTATGTAATGGGTGTATTGTTTTTGAAGTGCTAGTCTAACCATGGACTGGATTCCAAAGAATCAGGGTAGTGCAGTAGAAAGGCTCCAACATCCAGCAACACAACTCTGATTCCTAATTATCTGCTTTTCTTGGGGTAGGACATCATACTTCTGTACCTCACCTTTCAATGTCACATAGCTTCCACAATAAATACATGAAGAACAGGAAATGAGACTGAAACACATTCCATGGTAATGTGCATCATTATCCATTCCTCACATAATCCTATCCCTGAGGAGGCACTGGTAGTAGGAAGCCTTCTGGTGACACAGTGCCACCTGTCTGTCAACACTCAGACTGTAGGCATTGATCCAATCTGCGTACAGGCTTTGACATTTTAGTGGATCTGGATCACATATGAGGGGGCAGAGAACACTGGATTAGGGTTGAATAATGGCACAACAGTTAAGTTATAAGAGGGGGAATTGATCAAGTAAAGCTATTATGTGCATTGTTAAGTGTTCTATGTGCCCAAGTTTTTATATTGGGAAAATAGAAAGAGTGTTTAGGAAAAGAATATACGAACACACGTATGACATTTCTAGAAAATGTGTCAACAATGTTTTATTCAAACATAGTGAAACATGTGTCAGGTTTGATATGTTTATGTTTTGAATTGCCGAGAAAAATGAGTATATACCCCAGGTGGAACCGGGAAGTGAAGCTTAAGTACAAGAAACTTTTTGGTAACTTAAATTAAATGCCACAGTTTCACTGGGCATTAATGAGAATGTCTCTATTGTCCCTGTTTTGAAATTAAGAATGGCAAAGCTTTGACCTAATTATTAGATAAAGCTACCTATACAAAATTCTTAGCGGTAATTATTACAAAAAGGTAGTACCTCAATTTTACATTTTGCAAGATATTTTTAGTTGTCTTTTTTACTGATGACTTGATTAAAAAAGTTGAATGTGTATATATACATTTTTAAGTATACACTACTTTTTAAAGTTGATTTTTTATGTTTTTATTGGTGACACACTTTAAGAAAGCTTGAAGTTTTCTGATTGGTTTGCACATTCGACAAAATTATTTAAATAGGAGGGGAAATGTTTTGTAACATTTGTTCTTCTGAAGAAGTCTTGTATGAACTAAGATGAAAGTACTTGACTGATTTGATTATTCAAAGGAAACTAGGTTTGTGCTTCTTAAAAACTTTTTTTGGTCATCTCCAGTCATTTTGATCATACTGCATGTTTCCTTTGGATCTGTAAGTTCCTGAAGCTGTTGTCCTACAGCATGAGAAGGCATGCATGACAGCCAACAAGTCAATTATGCATGTGTTTTCCAGCATCAAAACAATGGGACAGGCCTAATGTGGGTCTACCTGCTTAAGGACTCTGCTTCATCAGTCATGGAAAAGTGACAGACTTTGGAAGTTCTGCATTTACCTACACACTACTTACTGCCTGTGTGTGCTCTATGGGTATTATGTCGTTTATTAGGTAGTGAGTGCAGCATGTGATTTGCAGATGTTATTGCAATTTATATACCGACACTGATGGCATATGATCCATATGCTAGAGCTTAATCATTTTAAACATCTTGTCACGTAGCTGTGTGACTCTTGGGAATGTACAGAAAATATCACACTTATCTGACATTGGGACCAGTAACTCAAGTTTTCTAGGTGACTTCAATGTGATGTTTGCATATATATGCCTGCCTAATTATGCCAACCATCAGACCCTGCATGCCACCTGATTTCATTACAGATTACATAACTGTGTTAGGGCATATGCACCTCTGACACTGACTTTGTGTAGCCATATTGCAGTATCTATGCTGCCATGGTTCATATCACACTGATATGGCCATATTGTTGTCCACTATATTGTATATTGTGAACACCATACTGCATACGTGTAGAGGACATGATGATAAGGATAGGGCAGTATATGGCATAGGCACTCAATAATATGAACTTCTTGTGGCAGCTTAGTATTCATGTCCTGCATACACTGGGGTCCTCTACACATTCCATGCTGACCTGTCAAATGATAGCTTATGTGAGTGCATCTAACCACATATGTATTTCCCTTACTGTACTACTCCCACACCTCTGCAGTTGACATTCTCCCAATGGAACTGGAGCACATGCATGGGAATGGCCAATTGCATGTGAAATGCTGCACCAACATATTGTCTTGATCTCAGTTGCACACACTGCAATTGCAAGTTACAGTTTGCAATGTTCACCCTGCATGATACAGTAATCAAATTTTTATGTGTACATCTAACATCTGTATCCACACAGGACATGTTGCACTTTATGTTGCATGTGCTGTGTACAGCTGTGGGCAACTATGTGAGTTAGATAGTTTAGACTGGCATTGATAGTTGGTGCTTACCAATTTACATGTCCTGACCTCTTTGTTTTGTGCAATCCTGCTCACTTCTTCTCCTTTTCTGATTTCCTATCTCCCCTTCCTAGGAGTGTGTGATTTGTGTTTATTACCCCCCATACCTCCCAATCATCCAGACTTTTGCAGAATGTCCAGATTTTTGCTTCATATCTTTGGTCTGTTCCTCATAATATTTATGGTTTTATGGCAAAACACTAAAGATTGAAGTCACTCAATAATGGCATATATTATTTGTGTTTCTGAGTTCATATCCATCAGCAAATGCATGCTAACACAAATACGGTTATGCTAGTAACTCTCTAAGCTCATAACAACAATATTTAAATTTTGTCTCTATTTTTGGGCCTTTGTTTCCCCATTATTCTAGGTTTTGTCCAGATTTCTTGCATTAAGAGGTTGAGAGGTATGTTTCCAACACATATTCTACTACCACAGTATGTTTAGATATTGCACCTATACTATTTTAGTATCATGGCTTGGCCTGCCATTTCATTGCCTATTATTTTTTTTATTTTATTATTGTCCTGAGCATAGGGTGGCTACGGTGGTGCAGCGGTTAACATTGCTACCTCACAGCAAGAGGCTATCCAGTTTGATCCTTGGCTGGGGTGCCTTCTGTGCAGAGTCTGCATGTCCTCCGTGTGGGTTTCCTCTGGGTGCTCCAATTTCCTCCCAAAGACATGCTGTAGGTGGATTGGACACTCTAAATTGGCCCTAGGTGTGAGTGTGTGCATGTGTGTGCCTTCTGTGGTAGGTTGAGTGCCGGGCAGAAAACTCCACTGCCAGTCATGAGCAGACAGGTGATCTGCTGTGGCAACCCCTAACCAGGAAAAGCTGAAAGAAGATTATTGTCCTGAGCTTGATGGTGTTATTTGCAAAGTTTGCATATATGCATATGCTTGTGGGTCCACTTTTATATGCATTGATAGTTGCAACATTATTCTGGCATATCTGGCTGTTGTCACTGTTCATGGTATTTTCTGCAGAAACCTTTACATATGTCTGTGGAATTTTGTTAGTGAGTTGCTGTATTACCTGCTGTATGCTATAACAATAAGTATTTATTATTGCACACTTGTCTGTCTTTCATTTCTTCAGCTCTGTACAACATTTATGCTCATTTATCTATTTGCACTACTCACATTATATTATAAGGCAGGTTGCTCATTACCTGGGTCTTTTGCCGTATCCTTTTCTAGCTGTCATGCTGCATTCTACATCATGATAATTGTGTTACTGCTCTATCATCCTTGTTATAACTACTGAAGTTGTGTGTTCACTAGTTTTGGTAACTTCTGTAATATCACCCTGTTCTTTGAAACCCAGCCCTTGACCACTTTCTTGTAGATGGAGGAATTCAAATGCATATAAACCTACTAGAAATTGTTATTTTATCAGAAACTGTCATTCCTGGTCTGAATTACATTTGCCCACTCTAATCAAGTTCTCTCATCTAGATCAAGGAGATCTCATCTATATCAGGAGTCTCCATCACTCAGATCAGACCAATGAATGGGAATGCGTCCCGTGGATTGTCTTATCTGGAGACCTACTTGCAGCAGAAGTTCAAAAGGATAAAGGTTCCAAAAGGATAAAGGGTCTCAAACATCTATCCTTCCATCTGGCCCCTGCTGAATTCGCTCCAGCTCTATTCAGTGCGGCTTTGCCTAGGACCTTTACCCCCATCAAACAAGGCCATGTCAAACCCAGATTTGAATAAAAAACTCACCAAAAATCTAGATCCCGTCACATACAGGCTTAAGGAGACTTAAGCCTCGACGGCTATTAATAGGCGTGCTGGAGGGATAGATTCATCACCCAAGACTCCCTATTTGTAGAATGGAAATATATGATATATGAGGTAGAGCACCTGCCGGCGCGAGAAAAGAGATGCAAACTTGTGGAAGGGAGGAGATATACCCCCAGGGATTACCTCAGTATCACTGCTCCAACAGAGACAGAGGCACAGCAAAATAAATATATCCCCCATATTCCATAAGGGGTGCCTGTAAGCCACAAAGGCTAGGCTTGTAAATGCCCTCGGGCAGATAGCCTAGTATGAACCTATGAACCTATGAATTCAGACAAGTGGCATACAAAGTGATGAATTTGAAAAAAATATATAACTTGCTTGCATATTATTTAAAACATTTTTAGGAATGCCACTTAATTAAATTTCCAATGCACAAAACATAAATGGATATTCAAAAGCATGCAAAGCCTCTAAACTGACTAAATTTATTCACCAGCACCATTCAGTGTCACTCTAAACTGACTAAATTTATTTACCACCACCATAACACCATCAAAAAAGTTAATAAAAAACTCGGTAGTCTTTATCGACACAAACTGTACCTAACAAACAGTACTAAAGCTACCCTCGCAACTAGTCACCGAATCTCCACACTTCTTTATGCCTCACCCATTTTTGCTAGTCAAAAAAAGGGTGACCTCACAAAATTAGAAATCTGCTACAATAAAATAGGCAAATTTGCCATAGACCTAAACTATAGAGAACACTATTGCTTAGCACTCAAACACTTAAGCTAGCTCTAGCTACCTAACCTACTTACCTATAACCAACTTGTCACTCTTTACATGCTTATTCACTAACCTGAAAAAATCCACGCACTTCAGAATCCAGTACAACCTTGTAGTACCACACACACTCTTCAATCAAGTAATAAGGCTTTGTTAACAATAACCAAAACCAAAGTAAACAACACAGCTTGCCAGTCACTCTATTCAACAAGTACAGCTAAGCTTTGGAACACCTTATCCCCTGACTTATGATCAATTACTGTTAAACATCACTTTAAAAAAGAATTTAAATCTCAACTCAAAACTTTGAAACTGTCCTGTTCCTGCTTAGCATTTCATACACTCACCTTTCTCACTTCAGTCCTACTGCTACTGGGGGGTTCTTCTTAACTAATGCCTGTCACAAATGCCTTACTGTATTATTCCACAAAGTTTTCTATAAAGTAGAAAGTTCTATATTCTTACTCTATATTATTGATTGTTATATTATTATTGTTCCATGAACTTGCTGCTTTGGAATTTTTTTCTTTTTACTTTTTCTCACTGTGTATAACTGATATTATACAACCTTGTTATACTTTGTGATTGTTGCATTTGTAAACTTTTTTGTGGAGCTTTTTTTCCCTGGGCCTTCGCTGAAAAAGGACCTGAGTCCAGTTGGACCTTCCCGGTTAACAAATATTAAATAAATAAATATTGCTAGAATTTTTTTCTGAATTCAGACTTTAATCATTCTGGTAGTTTGTCCCATATCTGTGTTTGGTGTCAGACAGTCACAAGACATTCCATGCACAACACTTCTTGAAGTGCGTGAAAAGTTGTTGTCATAATTCATTACTTTTTTATTAACAGCTCTAGTTTCACCTTTATATATATGATGCAGTATATATATATATATATATATATATATATATATATATATATATATATATATATATACCCATGATTGAAAAAACATCCCTTTTAAAAGTTAGTAGTAGCATAGAGCAAGCTTATTTTCAAGGACAAAACTTCTCCTAAATTCAAAGACTTTCTATTAGAAAAAAAATGAGGTTGTTTGGATAATATTCAAGACACATTCTCATGAGATAAAAGGTATGTTGTATTTTTTGGAATGAACAAACTTCTACATTTTGAAAAAATAAAGTGACGTATTTCTGTGAAATGACTCACTTTCCAGATTAATTTTCTCCTAGAACCTTTACCTGGCTTCAGTAATTCCCCTTATGTTTGTCAATACCTTCTTATTAGCTTGTGTCAACACTAACCTCTCATGCTTTTTGATACTTGATTATCTACTTTTTCAGTGTTATAACAATCCATCCCCAAAGAGGTATCCCTACTTGCTCTTAAAACCTCCCAATATGGTAAGGCATCCAATAAATGAGGGTGGTGGGCACTGCGTATGCTAACTGTAATAAGTTTGAAATACTTTACAACTGTAAAAATTAAAAAAAAAAAAAAAAAAAAAAAAAGAAGTGAGGACTCAGTCAATTAAAAATGAATAACCTAAGGATGAATATGTTATGGGACAACTAACTTGCTACACTAAACTCATTCTAGCTGCTTTCTCCATAGGTTAAGTGTTAGGAAAGATCCAGCTGTGACTAAAACCCGCACTCCACTCATGTCCCTGCTGGACAGGGACATCGGGTGTTGACTTGTCTAAATGTTGGTTAAACTCTTGGCTAGGCTTATAAGGGCATCAGGGCATCAGGGCCAATAGCCTAGTAACCTCCTATATGGCTGGAGTTTTCATTTAGTTTTTTCTGTTTAGCTAAAATAATGGAAAAATGTATCCACCGCCAACTACTAGACCACCTACTGCAAAATAACTTACTAGCTAACTGTCAGCATGGCTTCAGGCCTTTCCACAGTACCACCACAGCCCTCTTATCCTTTTCTGACTGTATTAACAATAACCAAAACAACAATACTCTATCCTAAGCACTCTTTATCAATCTATCAAAAACCTTTGATATGGTTAACCATCAGCTACTCTTGAATATACTTAAGTATCTCTCACTAGATGCACAAGCTTTACAGTGATTTAAATCCTACCTTGAAAATAGGAAACAGGCCGTGCTTTGGGAGAATAATCTGTCCTCTCACCTTCCTGTTACCCTAGGCGCCCCTCACGGTTCAGGCTCAAGCTACATGTATATAATATGCTGATGACTCCACACTAATATGCTCGGCTACCTCTACGCCTAAACTCCAGTCCCTTACCCAAGCAGTGCCTAACATAGTAGAAAGCTGGTTCTTACAGCATAGCCTCCTCCTAAACCCTAAAAAGAAAAAAACTACTACTCTTCACTCCCACACAAAAGTCCTCCCCAAT